>NW_020868029.1:0-21775 GCF_003369695.1 Bos indicus x Bos taurus
TACAACTTTGCTCCAAACCACCTCCTTTGTGCTGCTATGCGTACATTACATGCATATGTGTTGGCCCCAACAAAATAACTGGCTTCTCTGGTGGCTCAGACAGTAAAGAATGTGCCTGCAATGGAGGAGACCCAGTTCAATCCCTTGGTCAGGAAGATCCCCTGGAGAAGGGAATGGCTAACCACTCCAGTATTCTTGCCTGAGAATCCCATGGCAGAGGAGCCTAGCAGGCTAACAGTCATGGGTTTGCCAAGAGTCAGACATGACTGAGCAACTACTGCTTTCACAACAATAAATTATGTGCTATTGTTTTAGACAGTTGCTATTTGTTATTAGGGAAAGATGTTTGTGAATCACAAGTATGAGAAAGGTCTTATATTCAGAATACATAAGGAATTGGAAAATTGCAAAGGACAAAATGTAGTGAAGGCAGACAGATCCTTTTGTCAGGAATTCAGGTGTGGAAGGAGAAATGAGAAAGTGGCAGCTCCTGGGCATTTTCAAGGTGATGGACGTGGCCTGTTCCTGGTCATGGTGGTGATCACTGGAATTTGCCGTGTGTCAGAGCTCAGAAAGCTTCACCCAAAGACAGCAGGCCAGGACTTCCCTGGTGTTACAGTGGTTAAGAATCCGCCTGCCATATAAAATTAATACACAGAAATCCCTTGCATTTCTATACACTAACAATGAAAAATCAGAGAAATTAAGGAAACAATCCCATTCACCATTGCAACAAAAATAATAAAATACTTAGGACTAAATTTACGTAAAGAAACAAAAGACCTGTACACAGGAAAAAAAAAAAAAAAAACCTGGTGAAAGAAATCAAAGATAACACAAATAGATGGAGAAATGTATCATGTTCTTGGATTGAAGAATCTATATAGTAAAAATGATTCTACTACCCAAAGCAATCTGTAGATTCATCACAATCCCGAACTACCAATGGTATTTTTTCACTGAACTACAAGAAATAACTTCACAGTTTGTATGGAAACACCAAAGACCCTGAATTCCCAAAGCATGTGTGAGAGAGAAGAGTGTAATGTAGGAATCAACATTCCTGACTCACACTATATTACAAAGCCACAGTCATCAAGATGGTATGGTACTGGCACAAAGACAGAAATATAGATCAATGGAACAAAACAGAAAGTTCAATGATAAATCCCTGCACCTATGAACACCTTGTCTTTCACAAAGGATGCACACAATATGCAATAGCTAAAACACAGTCTGTTCAACGCATGATGCTGGGGAAATTGGTCACCTATGTGTAAAAGAATGAAACTGGAAGACCTTCCAACACCATACACAAAAAGAAACTCAACATGGATTAAAGACCTAAATGTAAGACCAGAAACTATAAAACTCTTAAGAGGCAAACATAGGCAGAACACTCTGTGACATAAATCACAGCAAAATCCTCTAGGATCTACCTCCCAGAGTAATGGAAATAAAAACAAAATAAACAAATGGGACCTAATTATCCTTAAAAGCTTTTGAACAGCGAAGGATTCTATAAGCAAGGTGAAAAGGCAGCCCTCAGAACAGGAGAAAATAATAGCAAATGAACAACTGACAATGAATGAATCTCCAAATGTACAAGAAGCTCATGCAGCTCGATATCAAAAAAATGATCAACCCAATAAAAAGTGGGCAAGTGACCTAAACAGACATTTCTCCAAAGATATACAGATGGCTAATAAACAGTGAAAAGATGTTCAGTATCACAGATAATTAGAAAAATGTGAATCAAAACCACAATGAGGTATCATCTCACACAGGTCAGAATGGCCATCATCAAAATGTCTACAAACAATAAAATGCTGGAGAGGGTGGGGAGAAAAGGGAACATGATTTCACGGTTGGTGGGAATGCAAACTGGTATAGCTACTATGGAGAAGAGTGTGCAGATTCCTTAAAAAACTGTGAATGGAATTGCCATACGACCCACTGCAGGCATACACCCCAAGGAAACCAGATTTGAAAGAGACATATGTACCCCAATGTTTACTGCAGCACTATTTACAATAGTTAGGACGTTGAAGCACCCTAGATGTCTATGAGCAGATGAATGGATAAGGAAGTTGTGGTAAATATACACAATGGAATATTACCCTGCTATTGAAAAGGAACACGCCTGAATTAGTTCTCATGAGGTGGATGAACCTGGAGCCTGTTATACAGACAGAAGTAAGTCAGAAAGAGAAAGACAAATACTTATATTAATGTGTCTATATGGAATTTAGAAAGGCGGTAGCAACGATTCTACATGCAGGGTAGCAAAGAAGACAGAGACCTACACAACAGACTTTTCAACTCAGTGGGGGAAGGGGAGGGTGGGATGATTTGAGTGAATAGCATTGAAACAAATACATTACCATATGTAAAATACATGACCAGAACAAGTTCACGGCATGAAGCAGGCCATGGCGAGGGAGGTGGGACCCCCAGTTCAGGAATGGGGGACACATAAATAACTGTGGCCAATTCATGTTGATATATGGCAAAACCCATCAGAATATTGTAAAGAACTATTCTCCAATTAAAATAAATTAATGATTAAAAAAAAAAAAAAAGAATCCACCTGCCAATGAAACGGGCAGGCGTTCAGTCCCTGGTCCAGGCAGTTTCCACGTGCCACAGAGCAGCTAAGACTGTGTGTCACAACTCCTGAACCTGCCTTCTCCAACTACTGGAGCCACGAGCCTAGAGCTCATGCTCTGCAACAAGAGCAGTCTCTGCAATGAGAAGCCCGTGCACCACTGCTAGAGAGTAGTGCTCCTTCTCCACAGCTAGAGAAAGCCCTTGTGCAGCAATAAAGACTCAGTGCAGCCACAATAAAGAAATAAATAAGAAAGAAAACCAGGCCAATCTTGCTGTATGTTCATTTGAAGAATCCAGTGGTGGATACTGAAGTAGGTGCATATCTATAGTCTTTGAATACTCATATTTTGGGTGAAGCTAACAAAAATTACATCACAGGCTATATTAAAACTTTAAGCAGCTTCCCAGGCACTGCTCGTTTCTAGAAACTACTTTTCTCAGAGAACTTAATTCGGAACTTTAGTAACCGGAACTGCAGCCTCCAGCACATTCAAGGGCAGGAAACAAAACACATTAGGAAGACACGGTTCAAATCCTGTGAGTTGCCTGTGACCACATGCTAGGATGAACACACATACCAGAAAGAGTCTCTTCACATTTCAGTAACTCATCCTGTATTTCAACCACTTAGTTCAGTCTTCAGGGCCACTGCTGTCCCCTTAAACAAACACTAGGTGTGAAACATTTGGAAAATGACCTCAACCCAATTCACTCCCAACCACTTTTCACATGTCACAAGGAGTCTCTCACAATGATATTTCTTCACCGAGAAAGCCAATTCTCAGATAAAGAAAAGAATTCACACACACCTTGTGAAGAAATAGTGAGATTTTAGAAACTGACTCACAAGTAACCCATGGATCAACATTCTTTTCTCTCTTCTCCCTCCATCCACTCTGAGAAATGAATATTTGGCCATGCTGTCTGCTTTGCCCACCAGTTTCTCATACCACACACGTGGTGTTAATAGTGAGTCTACACACAAAGGCATTAATACCAGTTAGACCTATTGAAGTCGGCTACCTGGGGGCAGGGAGGTGGCTGGGACAATGAATTCATCATCTCATTCCCTTCACCACCCCACCCCATTTCATTCCCTGCAGTCACTTGGCCCAAATCAAAAAAGATATCATACCAAATCTCTCCTTAAATCATCAGTGCCTCAAGTTTCCTTCGTTATCTCATTGTGGCTTCTGAGGCCATAGAACAGATTTTACTGAGATGAGTAAAGCTAGAGAGACAGCCCATTGGCCAGAAATTCTGTTTGGACGTGATGTCTCAGTGTACTTCTTCCCACTGTGATGAATAAAGTAAAAGTCATCTTGGCTTGGCTCTGGTGCCCCATTTTTCAGATGTTAGCCACTAGATGGCGGGCTAGTAAGGTACTTGGATACTTGATCAGTACACATTCGGTTCAGTTCAGTTCAGTTCAGTTGCTCAGTCATATGCAACTCTTTGTGACCCCATGGACTGCAGCATGCCAGGCCTCCCTGTCCATCACCACCTCCCGGAGCTTACTCAAACTCATGTCCATTGAGTCGGGGATACCATCCAAGCATCTCATCCTCTGTTGTCCCCTTCTCCTCCCACCTTGAATCTTTCCCAGCATCAGGGTCTTTTCCAGTGAATCAGTTCTTCACATCAGGTGTCCAAAGTATTGGAGTTTCAGCTTCAGCATCAGTCCTTCTAATGAATATTCAGGACTGATTTCCTTTAGGATGGACTGGTTGGATCTCCTTGCTGTCCAAGGGATTCTCAAGAGTCTTCTCCAACACCACAGTTTAAAAGCATCAATTCTTTGGCACTCAGCTTTCTTTATAGTCCACCTGTCACATCCATACATGACTACTGGAAAAACTGTAGCTTTGATTTGACAGGCCTTTGTTGGCAAAGTAATGTCTCTGCTTTTTAATATGCGGTCTACGTTGGTCATCACTTTTCTCCAAGTAGACTTTAAGGGAATTATATTACCCGGCATAATGGGGAAGCGGGGGGTGGGGGGGGTGAGGGGAGTGCAGTTTCTTCATCCAATCAGTTGTAAAAGCTTAAGCACAGGGACTGAGACTTCCTGAGGATGAAACAATTTAGCCTCAAGGCTACAGCCTGAGAAACCCTGCATGAGACTCGACATTGCTGGCCTGTTCTGCAGACTTGGGTCTCTAGAGTGCAACCTGGATTTCCAGCCAGCCGACCTGCCCAAAGGACATCAGAACTGTCAGCACCCACAAGCCCATGATCCAATTCCCTAAAATAAGTCTTTCTCTATTGGCTGTGTTACTCTGGAGAAGCCTAATATACCCCCAGTATGTCACATCTTTCTCTGTCCAATCCAAAAACATTGGCTGAGACACAGTATTATTCCACACCAGATGCTGTGCATTAAAGAAGCTGACAGATAGAGGACACAGCCGTTTATTTAGTGCCTTCCACCTGCCAGGTCATGGGCGCGAGGGGTTTTACATCTGTGATCCCCAGCAGGTCTCCCAAGAAACCTCACCAACAAGTGGACCTATATCCATTTTAAAGATAAGGAATTTGAGGCTGAAGGAGAGTGCCTGGGCTGGTAGGGCCTGCACTGGAACCCAGCTTGAGTGTAAACTGAACTGTGGGACAGAGGGAGACGACATGGGGAGAAGAGTTTGGGCACAGGTCCCAGAGAGTTTCCACGCTATGGGGGAGCATGGAAACATCACACCCTTATTTTCAGTCCTGGGCATCCCCTTGCAATAGGAGGAGCCTCAATCCATATGAGGACAACATTACCTGGAACAGAATGATGTGCACAACAGAAGATGAAGTCTGTGAGTGGTTTCCAGGTGGGACAGGTGTAACAGAAAAGCCAGCCTCCTGGTGAGGGTTCGTCTATCTGTGAGGAAAAAGCTCGAGGACTGTGGCTGAGCAGGAGGAGCCTCTAGGGCTGGACACAGATGTTTAATGTGACCTTGAAACTAAGTAGTCATTACACCAGGGAATATGCCAGCACATCTCTACTAACCTCATTCCATACTCACAAATACAACCTGCTTAGTTCATGTCATTATTCAGAATAATTCACCCATTTTCAGGTGAGGCTGCTATGGCACAGTGAGCCAATTTAATTTCTCAAGATGTGATGATAACAAGTGGGAGAACTGGGTGCAAGGAAGCTTGTCTAGAATCAGAGCTAGTGTCCGTACCCAAACACTGTATTGTTTACTCATAAAAGGGAAAAAAGGAAGAAAAAATGAAGAAAATTAAAGAAAAAGAATAAAAGGGGTCCCATGATGCTTACAGTATTGCGGCATCCACCTTGGACTGTGAGTAAAGAGAAAACTCCTCTAAGAACCTAATCAGAAAGGTAACTGACAGCACACAACATGAAATCAGGGGAATGGATGGGCTCAAGCACAGTGTCCATGTACACGGAGAGCAGTGGAGCACAGAGGAGGGCACGGGAAAGGTACGGAGTAGAAGAAGCTATGGAAGCAAGAGGAAGAGAGGAGAGCAGGGTGACAGGGCTCCTGTGGACTTGCCCAGGACACTGATCAGCAGTTTCAAAGCGTCCATCCTGCTAATGGCAGAATGAGTGGAAGTTACACCTCTCACCCATGAAGTAAAGTAGCCTGGCTGTCCGAGCTGTATTCATGCAACAAGTATCCCCCCACGGCCCATCTAGTCATCAGTGCCCTCAGCACAGTGCCAAAAGCAGCCATAGCCTAGGACAGACCTCAGTCTCAGGAGGTAATGGATTCTCCAAGATATAGAATAAATGGGAAGCCAAGTGGGAAGAGACAGACACTAGACACTCCTGTCCGAGTGGGGATAGAAGACAGGATACCCATCACCCACTCAAAGGAACAGAAATGTGAGCCTAGAATTTTCAGGGTTCACTCATTTGCAATTCAGTTGAAAAAACAGCTGCTTGATGGTGATGCACTAGGAAGGGGAAAGGTGAGTGTTACTCTGGTACAATAAGGTTCTGGACAATGTGGGAATAAAAGACAGACACAGCCGTGGGCCTATGAAAACCGAGCCAAGAGGTTTGCTCTAGCCACTTTTTTTCGCGTATGTGGTTTGCAGCAAACAAATTGACAAAGTATCAACAGCTGCACTGCTCTGTGTACCTCACCTTATCATCACTCCTAAGACGGTGAACGTGTTCTGAGCACCTGTGGGGCACCAGAGTCCCAGACCAATGCTTTCCAGACTTTGTGGGGACAAGAATGTTTCAGGCAGCAAGAGGGTCTTCAAGGAGCTCACTGTGGTGTGGGCAGGGAGCCAGACTGAAGACGAGGGTGACACAAGTGTGATGAGAGCCTTGGCCTCAGGAGCCAGCAGAGGCTGGGATCAGAGGGTCAGGAATGGGCTTCGCCTGGGGGTGGGATAACATATAATATTATTGTCCCCATTTGCAGACATGGGAACCGAGGATCAGAGAGGGTGAGCATCTTACTCAAGGTCACACTGCTTGGTAGTGGTCCTGACCATTTTTCATCTGTGTGGGTTGAAATGTGAAGGTTTCTGCACTGTTCATAATACCACTCTCTCAGTGTTGTCACCTATTTTAGCTCACAATCACCACGTTACACATTCCCTTGGCTCTAGGTCCTCCTTTATTAGATAAATAATCTGCTGAGCAAAGTGTAGATTTCCTGTTAGCACATCCAGTCTGTCCACTTTATAAACAAAATTTCTGTGCAGGGCATGTTGGCTTTACCCAAACTCATTGTTTACACTGAGTTTGTTCTGCACCCACATCCAGGGTAAAGAAAATGGATCACTGGGATCTGTAGTTTTACTTACCTATTTCACACAATCTCAAGCATAATTTTAAATGTAGCCAATAATCACTTAAAAGAGTAGAACCACTTCTTTCCTAAAATGACCACGCATGAAAGAGTTCATTCAGTGTCAGTACGTTGTAGGTAGGAGACTAAACCCCTTCATAGGGAGTTGTGGAAATTCATCTCCTTAAGATATGGAAATATTTTTTTAATACATTTTTACTGTTGCTGGTTCCCTGAGAGACTTAAGCAAGCAATGCCACTTCACTTTTCTCTTTCTGATGAAACAAACAAGCGAAGCAACCCTAACACACAGGTGCATAGACGTATGTAATACACCCAATAGAGGTGTGTCAAATATAAGGCAATGGTATCGGAAATACAAGGGCTTCCCTGGTGGCTCAGCGGTAAAGAATCCAGCTGCTAATGCAGGAGACTGGGGTTTGATCCCTGGGTCATGAAGATTCCATGGAAAAGGAAATGGCAACCCACTCCAGTATTCTGGCCTGGCGAATCCCATGGACAGAGAAGCCTGGTGGGTACAGTCCGTGGGATCACAAAAGAATGGGACACAACTTAGGGACTAATCAACAACAATCAAAATACAAATGGAAACCCCCAACTAATCATATATCCAAATTTCTGACCTCAGCAGAGGTCTACTGCCCAGGATCAGCTGTATCCCAGGACACCAGACAACCCAAAGATGCCTTCCTTTTTAAATTACTATACACTGCTACTGGTCGATTCAGGAGATAAAAGTTTTCAAAAGCATTGCACAGCAAGTCAGGACTCAAGGAGCCTATTAAAAGTATGTACTTATTCCTATGTCACATCAAGGTCTAACTCACACACTCTGGAGAAAGAACACCTGTGATGATTTCAATATGGGAAATGCATTTCCCTGAAAATACTTCATTATTTTGCCTCATTTTGTGATGTGGGACGGGGGTTGTGGAGGAAGCTGATGCCAAGTAACGAGCCTACTTCTGAACCTGGTGAACAGCTATTTGAGCCCAGTTATCCTGGTCATTGACTGATGTCCATAGGATGTTTTGATATCAGTTTAAAATGGGTGATGCACAAGGAAAGAAAGAGAAATAAGTCATATACAGACTGTCCGTACTGTTCATGGGGTTCTCAAGTACATCAAGGCTATATATTGTCACCCTGCTAATGTAACTTATATGCAGAGTACATCATGTGAAATGTCAGGTCGCATGAAGCACAAGCTGGAATCAAGATTGCTGGGAGTAATATGAATAACCTCAGATATGCAGATGACACCATGCTTGTGACAGAAAGCAAAGAAGAAATAAAGAGCTCCTTGATGAACTTGAAAGAGGAGAGTGAAAAATACACCACCCTTATGGCAGGAAGTGAAGAAGAACTAAAGAGCCTCTTGATGAAAGTAAAAGAAGAGAGTGAAAAAGTTGGCTTAAAACTCAACATTCAGAAAACTATGATCATGGCATCCGGTCCCATCACTTCATGGCAAATAGGTGGGGAAACAATGGAAACAGTGAGAGACTTTACTTTTTGGACTTGAAAATCACTGCAGATGTTGACTGCAGCCATGAAATTAAAAGATGCTTTCTCCTCGGAAGAAAAGCTATGACTAACTTACACCGCATATTAAAAAGCAGAGACAATACTTTACCAACAAAGGTCCGTCTAGTCAAAGCTTTGGTTTTTCCAGTAGTCATGTATGGATGTGAGAGGTGGACTATAAAGAAAGCTGAGTGCCGAAGAATTGATGCTTTTGAGCTGTGGTGTTGGAAAAGACGCTTGAGAGTCCCTTGGACTGCAGGGAGATCCAACCAGTCCATTCTTGAGCAAATCAGTCCCGAATATTCATTGGAAGGACTGATGCTGAACCTGAAACTGCAATACTTTGGGCCACCTGATGAGAAGAACCAGCTCATTGGAAAAGACCCTGACGCTGGGAAAGATTGAAGGCAGGAGGAGAAGGGGACAACAAAGGATGAGATGGTTGGATGGAGTCACCGACAGGATGGACATGAGTTTGAGTAGGATCTGCAAGTTGGTAATGGACAGGGAAGCCTGGTGTGCTGCCGTCCATGGGGTCGCCAAGAGTCAGATACGACTTAGCAACTGAACTCAACTGAAGACTGTCCAACCGCCATCTGCTATTGAAGTGGTGGGGTATCTGGGGAAAATAACTGTTCTGAGAGAACACGGATCCCACTTGGCTAAAGAGGATTCTGGTCCTGTGACACTAAGGCACACCTGGTTGGTCCTAGAGAGATAGATGTCTTCCTCTTCGTGTCTGACCCTCTCTCTACCCCTCGCTCTAACACATTCTTTCTCAGGATCAGGTTCTCAACAGCAGGACGCCAATGCAGTGCCTCCCATCCCCAGCCTATGCGAGAAGCCGGGAGTGGGCGGCGGTCGGCCTCCCATCCTTAGTGTGTGTGGAATAGAAGGGTAAAGACCACCGAGAGGAGTCCTTCAGCGTCCTACAGAGCCTACCCGCCCTTCAGGGGTGAGGAGATGGTGGGCCTGGTTTTGATGTCACAAAGATGTGTTATTTACCCCTCCCTTCCTTATGGAAGAACCTTCCTGTGTATTCCCTGGGTTGTAGTGGGTTGAGAGGAAGCCTGGAATGGCCTGAAGACAAGTAGGTTCCTCCACAGGGACGATGGCAGTAGGGCGGGGGGGATTCGGAGAAGACGAGTTAGTGCCGGGTCCTCTCGACCGCGTGCCCAGAGGTCCTCTCCCAGCAGCTTGGAGGCTAGGAGGGACCATCCTTGCCAGAGTCGCAGGAAGTTTCCTTCCACACAGATGACAGCTGGTGATGGTCGGCTCTTGGGATCGGAAGGCAGGGGCTTCTCCCTGATGCCTGGTATTTTGTGTTGTCGCCTGTCCACGTGAGGAGCAGCTCCTGTTACTTGCGTGTTTTTCTACCAATTGTTACTAGTAACATACTAGGAAAGAGTAAAAGCAAGCTATTAGAGACACTGGCTGTATTTCTACCGATTGAAATTGGGAGAGCACCACAGCCCTGAAGATCAGACTGCCAGCAATGTGGTTTTGCACTGTACTTCATTCCACAGAGAGTAGTAGAGAAGTGACAGTGGGGACCTTTGCAGGGGGGAAAACATGTAGGGGGAAATCCCGTTGACAGAAGAGGAAATTACTATCTTTGTGACTAGCTAGTTTCAGGAGAACTGACTTTTAATCTCCGTTGCTAGTCATGAGACAGAAAACAAGGAGTTGGATGGTCTGTGTCTGCCCTTTGATGACAAGGAGGAAGGTCTGTACTTGACCTTGTGGTAGGTAAACCCAGGAGTCACTGGGTACTTTGGACGAGTCTTACCGAAGTCCAAAGGGGAAGGGTGGTACTTTGCATTAAGTCATTTTGGGGACATGAAAGTCTGCAGAGATTTCTTTACTGTGGCTTTTCTTAACAGCTCAGGTGAAGTTGAACTTTGTCATCACTTTAAATATGAGCATCTTTCATGCTGGTCCCAGTAGATAAGTATAAAGGCAGAGAGGTTCGAACACACATCACCTTTGAAAATTGGATTATAATTGCTTTAAATGTTGTGCTAATTTTTGCTGTAGGACAAGGGTGAATCAGCTATAAGTGTATACATATATCCCCTCCCTCTTGAACTTCTCTTCTACCCCTGAACCCCTCCCCTCTAGGTCATTACAGAGCACCAAACTAAGCTTCCTGTGCTATACAGAAGCTTGCCCTAGCTATCTATTTTACACATGGTAATCTGTATATTTCAGTGCTACTCTTTCAATTCAATCCATCCTCTCCTTGCATGCTGTGTCCATAATTCTCTTGTCCATGATTGAGACTCTAATCTTGCCCTGCAAATAGGTTTGTCTGTACCGTTTTTCTAAATTTCACATACATTTGTTGATGTAGGATATTTTTTTCTCTTTCTGATTTATTTCACTCTGTATAACAGGCTCTAGCTTCATCCAATTCACTAGAAATGACTCAAATTCGTTCCTTTTTATAACTGATGAGTATTCCATTGTATATATGTACCACAACATCTTTCTCCATTCATTGACAGACATCTATATTTCTTCCATGTCCTGGATGTTGTAGATACTGGTGCAAGGAACATTTGGGTACATGTGTCTTTCTGAATTATAGTTTTCTCAGGACGTATGCCCAATAGTGTGATTTCTGGGTCATATGGTATTTTTATGGGCTTCCGTGGTAGCTCAGCTGGTAGAGAATCCATGTGCAGTGTGGGAGAATCCGGTTCAAATCCTGGGTCGGGAAGACCCCCTGGAGAAGGGATAGGCTAGCCACTCCAGTATTTACGGGCTTCCCTGGTGGCTCAGACAATAATGGATTCGCCTGCACTGCAGGAGACGGGCTTAGGTCCCTGGGTTGGGAAGATCCCCTGGAGGAGGGCATGACAACCCACCTCGGTATTCTTGCCTGGGGAATCCCCATGGGCAGAGTAGCCTGGTGGGCTACAGTCCATGGGGTTGCAAAGAGATGGACACAGCTGAGCAACTAAGCACAGCACAGCACATGGTAGTTTTATTCCCAGTTTTAAAGGAAATCTCCATACTGTTCTCCATAGTGGCTGTATCAGCTTTCATTCTCGCAAACAGTATAGGAGGATTCCTTTTCTCCACATCCACTCCAACATTTATTGTGCATAGCTTTCTGATGATGCCCACTCTGACCGCTATGACAAGATACCTAATTGTGGCTCTGATTTGCATTTTTCTCACGATGAGTGAGTTTGACCATCTTTTCATATCTTTGTTGACAAGATCCGTTTTTACTCTGGAAGGAATCGACACTTGAACATCCCTGTATAGTTCTCAAAAGGTTTGTTTGCTTGTTTGTTTATTTTGGTAATCTAAATGAAGGCAACAAAAAGGAGTCATTATCGCAGAGTAGGATCATCATCCTCTTCAGTTCAGGAAACTAAGTCACAGAGAGTGTAAGTAACTTGCCCACGGTCACAGAAGGAATAAGTGGTGGGACCTTAATTCAAATCTAGGTATCTGTGGCTTCATCACCTCCCAGCTTGGCACCACAGGCTGATGGTTTCCAGATCTGCACATCAGGCTCAGCACTCTCTTCCTGACTACAGACTCTCCTAGTCAACCGACAGGGCTGCAGGGAGACTGCACTCAACAAGTGCTAGGCAACTTCTGGGACACTGGAGATGCCTTCACAGGGAAGAGAAGTGAAAGACACACTGGGTCCCACAGGCCTCTACCCACCCCCTGGAGGGAGTGAGAAGGTACAGAAGCTTCTAAAGGGGGCTGTTTCTCGGAGACACAGGCTGATGGACTGCCGTTCTGCATGCATGTGACAAGAAACACTTGTTCCTTTGAGTTTATTTCTCTTTACGGTTGACAATACGTACCACATGGTGGAAAATACACAAAGAAGATATGTAAAACCAAGCGGATATATGGATAAGCAGATACATTCCCATTTTACCGACGGAATACCTGACAGTAAGACAGCACTTCTTTGTAAAAGGAGAACATTGTCCTAGACTAAAGCAATGAAACAGGAAATTAGTCTTTTTCTTAATTCTTAGCCTCATTCCCCCATCACAGATGTGCATCATGGGCACAGAGAAGTTAGGTCAGCTCCCCCAAGTCATTCTAATAGTACGTGTTTGAGTCCCCCAGGCAAGGAATATTCAACATGTCCAAACTGCACCCATCCCCCCAACCCCCGTGCCCCACACAGCTGCACCTCCTTTACTGTCCCCTGACTCAGTGCCAGGCAGCCTTGTCCCCAGCTCCTTAGGCCAGAGATGCTTAAAGCCATCCTTGCCTGCTGCCTCTCTCTCACCACACTCTCAATCATCAAGCATCACCTCTCGGCCTCCTAAGTCTAAGTAAGATTCTGTTCCTTCTCCCCATCAGCACAGTGAATTCCCTAGGCCAGGTCACCCTCATCTCTCTCCTTGACAAGCACCAGCAATCCTGATGCTTTCCAACACATGGTCTGTCCTGCTGCCTGAGGAAGGGAAGACTTCCTCAGTGCAATCTGGGCATGACACCCCTGCTCAAAACTCTGCACGGGCTGCCTGCTGCTCTTAGGATATTGTCCAGCCTCCTTGACTAGGCACAGCAGGTCTTGTCTTCCCCCAAATGCCCGATCTTCACCAGACACCCTCCATCTGCTCCATGCCCCACTTGATATTTCAGCCACCCAGACCTCTCTCTGTTCATCAGATGGCCGGTGTGCTCACACTCCTACTCCCTAGCGGCCACCCCCCCCCCCGTCCCTTCTTGTCCCCTCCCCAACCACCGATTTCACAGTCTCACTCCTGCCTTTGCCTCCATCTTAAACATGCCCTTTCTCCCTCCTCATCTGCCTGATTCCTTCTTAGATTCAGCTGTCAGGCTCGGTAGAGCAATTTCCATTTTTCCTGGGAAGTACCTGGGAGAAAAGTCACAGTTGACAGATTTGATATTTTTACCAAATGGAAGGTGGTGGGGTTTTCACTATGAACCCCTGCTACACGATGAGCTGACGAGAAATGCAATCAGATGGCAGAGTTTGTTGGGAAAGGCTTCCTTGCTAAGCATAGAATAGAGACAGAAAAGCTCTCCTCTTGCTTTATATGGGCCCGTTGTTGTGTTTGAATATGGCCTTTTGAATTTGGTCACAGTATTGGAAGCATAAAGGGATCCAGGGTGACCACCTGCTTCACAGTGAGGAGGGATAAGCCGAAGCATGGAAATTTCAAAATGTCACTTTACCGTGTCTGTGACACGGCACACTGAACAGAATTTGAACCGCCCTACCCATACACTATGTTTTGATGAGATTTTCACTATTTTTCACTCTATAGTCTGAGTTTCTGTTAGGACAAGATGAAGTATATTGACACATCCTCCCTATGCAGGGGTTTGATTTACTAGTCCCTGTGGTCATCAGGGAGGCAAGGATGAGCTGCCAGCTCAGTATGGGGACCCTCCTAGGGAATGTCACAGCACCTTCTTGCAACTCCTCAGGTGTCTCCACCTGGTGCCATCAACCCATGGAGGGAACTGCCAGTTCCTGTGATGGGCAGTGGAGGGAGCGACCCCACTGGTGCTTCTACTTGCTACAGATTCAACTGTGACGACTGACTTCCTTCACTACAACTCCTCTGAGCATAACACACCTAAATATGAAATGAAGTGTGTGCCTGTGGTATGTAAAGCCAATTAAATGGTTGGACATGGCACCAGTTCCACCACCCCCACCCCAACCCTCACCCCAGCCAGAGGTTGGAGTAGACTCTCAGGGGCTCTGGCATGCCTCCCTCCCCACCGATGTGTCCGTAACACAGGGTGCAGTGTAAATGACTCACCTGGAGTCTACTTATGCAGTTTGTGGCAGCCGGGCATGTGGGGTTTATTCCCCACAGACCCAGAGGGGTCAGGATGAACCCTAGCCTTCTCACAGACAAGGAAACAAGCTGAAAGAGCTTAGGTGGCTGATGCAGTAAAAGCTGGATCTGGGAGTCACACCGTACTTTCTCTTGAGTGCAAAGCCAGTCTTCTCTGCAGTCACAACAACACTCGTGGCTTGTGTGTCAGTTACCGAGATGCAGATGTTGTTCCATGAGAGAAGAGCCATCAGTGTCCCAATCTCCTGTCCGCTTGTGAAACGTGGGTACTCAGTAGGGCAAAGCCACCCTGAAAGGTTCTAACCCCCTTTGTGTATGCGCCTTAGGAGGAGCAGCTTTGCAGCCAAGAAACTGGAGGCCGCTGGTAGGAAAGGGTTGCTCCAGAGGCAACACCAAGCAGGACTTTAACTTCCCCTGTGGGGAGGCACTCTGCCATATCAGAGAGGCTTTGCAACCAGCCCCCACCCCAGTTATGTCTCCACCAGTCTCACTCTGTTTATCAGATATAAGGAATCGGGAGGCACGCCAAAGCACAGGAAGGGTTTTTAGTGGCTGTAAGACAGCGCAGGAAATGACCCAGCTGCCATGGTGGTCTGGAGACAACTGGGAATGAAAGTCTGTCTGGCTCCACCTGTGTCCAGGTCTGTGCTCTTCTGCTCGTGTGTGTGTAAACTGTGGAAGGTCAAAGTGCCACCTCAAGAACCCCCCACCCTGGTCCCCACCACGAGAATGTGTCCTGACTAGGGATCCACACCACATCCCACCCCCGGACATATGGCAGGGGTCAGATGCTCTCTTCTGTGTTCCCTGAGTTCTATAATTTAAATCCTGCCATCGCTTTTCTCACACAGCACGTGGCAGTCATCTGCTTGTAAGTGACAGTTCTCATCATCCCTAATGAATCCAGCCGCAGTAGGAGGAGATATAGCATCTGGTCCCTGCTTAGAACTACTTCCTGAATGAATGAAGGACCGGGACTCAAGGTAAATTCTCAGTCAATAAAGCGTAGCTCTTAGTGGACCAGTTCTTTTGTGTTAATAACGACACAGGAGAATGGAGTAAGCAGGACATCTGTGGAATCAGATTCTCTTCCCTTTGGGGGTGGGGATTGGAGTGCATGTTTCATATGACCCTTAATTCTGGAAACTCCTGATCAAAGAGGCTGCAAGGTTCATTACACACGTGTGGGTCACTCTGTTGCCCCATCAGCCACAGTTGTAGCCTCACAATGGAACTGGGGTCAAGATCCTGAGAGCACCAGTCAGGTCACTGAACGTTTCCCAAGGACCAAGTGGCAATGTAGGCCCCGCAACTATGTGTCCGGACGATGGACTGTTGAATGACTTCAGGCTGCTAGTGGAGTCTCTGACACTGTGCCCGGAGCCCAGGTGTCTAGGGAGTCAGGGACACCAGTACAGGTAGGAAAGGCGTGTCGAGTCCAGGGGAGGCTGTCAGCCTCACTCGGAGCTGCCCCTCGTGCATCCTCCTCACTCCTTGCTTGCCCCACCTCAGCTGTCTCTGCTCTTTCCCCCTGTCCTGCCTCTGCCTCCCTCACAGGCCTGGCACAGGCATGTCCATCAGCACCTATGACCCCTGCTTGTCCCTGTTGTTTTGCCAACAGAGCAGACTCTTACCCAGTGCCGTGGTATCTAGTCCCCGCTTTCTGTTCAACTCTCACTCCCTGCTCCCAGCTGCCCTGGCCTCCTGGCAGTATCTGCCCCCAGCATTTATCCCCACTGTTCTCTCTTCTGCAATATCCTGACCCCAGATGTCTGCTGTGCTGACTCCTTTCCCCCTTCAAGTCTTTGTTAAAATATCAGCTCCTCAATGAAGCCCACCCTTGTTGCTCTGTTCAATACTGTGACTTGCAGCTTTCCCCCTTGCTGCCCACAGTACCAGTCCCTTACAGGACTTACATGTATCTGATCACAGCACTACCCCCTTCTAACACACTGTAGAATGTCCTGGGTTGTTATGAGGCAGGGTTGCCTCCTACCCCTACCCCTTCCCCTTTAGGGACAGTAAGTCCAGCACAGGGATTTCTGTGGGCTGGCCACTTGTATCCACCACAGAGAGCCAAGAAAAGCCTCGATGAATATGTGCTGCCTGAAGCAATGTACCTGCCTCCCTGCTAGTCCTTGAGACCCCTGAGGGTCCTGTTCTTCTCATCCTTGGGGCAGGCCCTCCCTCCACGAAGGGAGAGGGCCTCAAGTTGCGGGTGCCTCAGTTTCAGCCACACCTCCAGCCCAGCAGCTCTGTGACCTGGGACTCAGGAGTCACCTGGCTTCACTTCAAAGTGTAAACGCCTGTCTTTAAAGGAATGTAGATATTTTCAATGTTTAGACTTTACTTTGGGCCTCAAGTTTTTTGGCACCCACACTGAGTAGGAATTGTTGTAGCCTCTGAAACACAAGTTCACAATTTTTGATGAATTTGGTTGTGCCAGTGTGAAACAACGTGAAACATACTAGAGTGTGAAGTCAAGTTGGCCTTGGGAAACGTTACTGTGAACAAAGCTGGTAGAGTTGACGGAATCCTGGCTATATCAAATGCTAAAAGATGATGCTGTTAAAGTGCTGCACTGAATATGCCAGCAAATTTGGAAAACTCTGCAGTGGCCACAGGACTAGAAAGGTCAGTTTTCATTCCAATGCCAAAGAATGGTCATGCTAAGGAATGTTCAAACTACTGCACAACTGCACCCATTTCAGATTGCTAGCCAGGTCATTCTCAAAATCCATCATGTTAGGATTCAACGATATGTGAACAGACAAGTACCAGATGTAGAACATGGATTTAGAAAAGGCAGAGGAATCAGAGATCCAACTGCCAACATCCACTGGATCATAGAAAAAGCAAAGGAATTCTGGGAAAAAATTAATTGACTATGCTTCATGACCTAGATAATCACGATGGTGTGATCACTCACCTAGAGCCAGAGATCCTGAAATGTGAAGTCAAGTGGGCTTTAGAAAGCATCACTATGAACAAAGCTAGTGGAGTTGATGGAATTCCAGTTGAGCTATTTCAAATCCTAAAAAATGATGCTGCGAAAGTGTTGCTCTCAATATGTAAGCAAATTTGGAAATCTCAGCAATGGCCACAGGACTGAAAAAGGTCAGTTTTCATTCCAATTCCAAAGAAAGGCAATGCCAAGAAATGCTCAAACTACCGCACAAATTGCACTCATCTCACTCGCTAGTAAAGTAATGCTCAAAATTCTCTAAGCCAGGTTTCAGCAATACGTGAACTACGAACTTCCAGATGTACAAGCTGGTTTTAGAAAAGGCAGAGGAACCAGAGATCAAATGCCATCATCCGCTGGATCATGGAACAAGCAAGAGAGTTCCAGAAAAACATCTTATTTCTGCTTTATTGACTATGCCAAAGCCTTTGAATGTGTGGATCACAAATAAACTGTAGAAAATTCTGAAAGAGATGGAATACCAGACCACCTGACCTGCCTCTTGAAAAACGTGCATGCAGGTCAGGAAGCAACAGTTAGAACTGGACATGGAACAACAGACTGGTTCCAAATAGGAAAAAGAGTACATCAAGGCTGTATATTGTCATCCTGCTTATTTAACTTATATGCAGAGTACATCATGAGAAAAATGGGCTGGAGGAAGCACAAGCTGGAATCAAGATTGCCAGGAGAAATATCAATAACCTCAGATATGCGGATGATACCACCCTTATTGCAGAAAGTGAAGAAGAACTAAAGAGCCTCTTGATGAAAGTGAAAGAGGAGAGTGAAAAATTTTGGCTCAAAGCTCAACATTCAGAAAACTAAGATGATGGCATCTGGTCCCATCACTTCATGGGAAATAGATGGCGAATCAGTGGAAACAGTGACAGACTTTATTTTGGGGGGCTCCAAAATCACTGCAGATGGTGACTGCAGCCATCAAAGTAAAAGACGCTTGTTCCTTGGAAGGAAAGTTTTGACCAAACTATACAGCATATTAAAAAGCAGAGACATTTCTTTGTCAATAAAGATCCGTCTAGTCAAGGCTATGGTTTTTCCAGTGGTCATGTATGGTTATGAGCACTGGACTATAAAGAAAGCTGAGTGCCAAAGAATTGATGCATTTGAGCTGTAGTGTTGAAGAAGACTCTTGAGAGTCCCTGGGACTACAAGGAGATCCAACCAGTCCATCCTAAAGGAAATCATTCCTGGGTGTTCAATAGAAGGACTGATGTTGAAGCTGAAACTCCAATATTTTGGCTACCTGATGTGAAGAGTTGACTTATTTGAAAAGACCCTGATGTTGGGAAGATTGAGGGCAGGAGGAGAAGGGGATGACAGAGGATGAGATGGTTGGATGACATCACCGACTCAATGGTCATAAGTTTTGAGTAAACTCCGGAGTTGGTGATGGACAGGGAAGGCCTGGAATGCTGCATTTCATTGGGTCACAAAGAGTCAGACATGACTGAGTGACTGAACTGAACTGAACTGAAAGCCTTTCACTGTGTGGATCACAACAAACTGTGGAAAATTCTTCAAGAGATGGGACTAGCAGACCACTTCACCTGCTTCCTGAGAAAGCTATATGCAGGACAAGAAGCATCAGCTAGAACTGGACAGAATAATAGACTGATTTAAGCTTCAGAAAAGAGCACGTCAAGGCTCTATATTGTGACCTTGCTTATTTAACTTATATGCAGAGTATATCCTGTGACATGCTGGGCTGGATGAAACTCAATCTGGAATCAAGATTGCTTTAGAAATATCAATAACCTCAGATACACAGATGACACCACCTGTATGGCAGAAATTGAAGAGGATCTAAAGAGCTTCTCAATGCAGGTGAAAGAGGAGAGTAAAAAAGCTTGTCTTAAACCTGAGCATTCAAAAGTAAGATCATGGATCTGGTTCTGTCACTTCATGGCAATAGATGGAGAAAAAAAATGGAAACACTGAGAAACTTTATTTTCTTGGGCTCCAAAACCAGTGCAGACCGTGACTGCAGCCATGAAATTAATAGACACTTGCTTCTTGAAGAAAAGCGATGACAAACCTAGACAGCATGTTCAAAAGCAGAGACATTCCGTTGCCGACAGAGGTCCCTATCGTCAAAGCTACAGTTTTTCCAGTGTGCTGTATGGTTGGAGAGTTGGACCTACAGAAGGCTGAGTATCAAAAGAATTGAACGCTTTGAAACCGTGATGCTGGAGACTCTTGAGAGTCCCTGAACAGCAAGGAGATCAAATTAAGTCACTCCTAAAGTAAATCAACCCTCAATATTCATTGGAAGAACTGATAGTGAAGCTGAAGCTCCAATATTTTGGCTACCTGATGTGAAGAGCCGACTCATTGAAAAAGACCCTGCTGCTGGGGAAGATTGAGGGCAGGAGGAAAAGGGACCAAACAGAGGATGAGATGGTTGGATGGCATCATGCCTCAATGGACATGGGTTTGAGCAAACCTGGGATATAGTGAAGGACAGGAAAGCCTGGCGTGCTGCAGTCCACAAGGTTGTAAAGAGTCGGACACGACTGAGCCACTGAACAACAATGTGATATGTTTCAATCCCTGATAGCTCAGCTGTTTAAAGAATCCTCCTGCAATGCAGGAGACCCTGGTTCGATTCCTGGGTTCAGAAGATCCGCTGGAGAGGGGATGGGCTACCCACTACAGTATTCTTGGGCTTCCCTTATGGCTCAGCTGGTAAAGAATCTGCCTGCAATGCGGGATACCTGGGTCCGATCCCTGGGTTGGGAAGATTCCCCTGGAGAAGGGAAAGGCTAGGGAAGGGAAAGGAGGGTCCTCACACTATGGGTCGCAAACCCAAATATCAGTGATACCCTCGACCAGATATGGACCAAGGAAATAGCAGCTGGCAGACCTCACTGCACTGGACACCAACACCAAACAATCCACCAAACTGAAACTCTAGAGACTCAATAAATGAGGCAAGACACATGAAATCAGCTGAGATGAAATTCGAATACAGGCCAACATGCATTTTAGCAACTTCATAAGCTGCCATGGAGAAATCCAACTGACACAGAGCACTGGTATGGTGAACGCATACAGCCCTTTCACAATGTTCCATGCAGCCACCACAAAGAGACTTCAGACCCTGGTACCCCGCATCCTACAAACCCCAAAGTTCACAGCCCAAGACATACTAAACCCCTCAAGGTTTCAGCACCCCCAATCCCTGGCTCACAGACTTATCTCTAGGTCAGAGATGGCACACTCAGGGTCCAGAGCCACCAATGGGTCAGATACCTCCCATTCTTTGACAAATACACTTTGTGATGTGTCACAACCAAGGGTATGGACACCCAGGGTATTCACAGCTCCTGAAATCCCTACGTGGATCAATCCTAGTTGTGGACTTGAAGCTCTTCTAAGGAACAGGACACAATGTGTCCCGCCTCTGCCAAGATCTCCCACTCTACAAAAGGTACCCCAGATGCCAGTAAGGCACATTCACTCCCCTGCCCCACTGAGGCCAGTGTGAACTGGTGAAACACCTTTGCAGGGGTCTGTGGCAGCACCCATCAGAATTTACATTCCGTGCTGACCTCACCCTCAGCAGAATTGCCTTCATGAAAGAGGGACAAGTGTCAGTCCTATTCTGTGATGCCTCCTTGGCGTTTAGAACAGCGTCAGGCACATGCACATAGTAGGTACTCCACAGATGTGTGTTTAGCCAAGGAAGTCTTTGATCCAGCGGTTCCCTGCTGTGAATGTGCCTTAAGGAAATATTCCCACATGCTCAGAGATGTGTGTACAATGACAGCAAATTTCTAGGGGAAACTCTAGTGCCCATTGATGCTCAGCACGACCATTTACTTAAATTTTCATTAATTTCGTTCAACGGTTTTGTCATTTTCAATGTACAAATCTTACACCTCCTTGGTTAAATTAATTTCCCTGTTCTTTTTATATTGTAACTGGAATTTTCTTACTTATTAGGAGTATTCACCACTAGTATGGAAATACAGTTGAGTTTTGTATATTGAAGCTGGTGATGATTCATGGGTGCATACACAGCTTTTTACATGTCA
>NW_020868030.1:0-22026 GCF_003369695.1 Bos indicus x Bos taurus
TCTTTACTCTCAAGTTCATAGTAGGGAATCTGGCCTCGAGACGTGTTGAAGAAGGTCTCTCGAGGTCTTTCTCGGGTTGAGGCAGGACACCCTGGGGTCCCTCGACTTGTGCAGGTGACCTCAGGGGGCTTCTCATGGTGGCTCTGAGAAGTCAGGGAAACTGGAGGTGGGAGGGGCCTCTCGGCACTCCACTGGGTTTGGTGCATTGGAAGAGGGCCTCATCTCCAGTTGAGGCAGGAACCTCAGGGTTCCTCTGACTTCAGACTCCGATCGCAAGGTCCCTGCAGACTTGGGACAGGAGAGTCAGGCCTCGTCTTGGGTTGAGGCATGGAACTCCGCTTGCCTCTCGAGGTGTTCCCGGGGAGACAGGCCACTTGTCGAGCGGTATTTGGAACCTGGGGGTCTTTTCCCGACGATGCACGGGCGAGTCACTGCCCCTTCGTGTTGACTTCATTCACAGGGTGGAGTTCGAAGAGGTGTCCGGGCATCGGGTTCTTATCAAGAGGGGACCGGGAAATCGGGGTCCTTCGGAATGTGGAACCACCCACGAGGCCACGTCTGGAATGTCGTCGTGAGACCGGCCTCATCCTGAGGTGCGACCGGAAGGTCGGGAACCCCTTCCAGACAAAGCAGGGGAGTCGACCCTCCTGTCCAGATCAGGAGGGTAGAAGAGGCTCCGAGGAAGTGTTGCCGGAAAACTTCGGTGTTCCTCTCGAGGGAGACCGGGATGTCGGGGCACTTTGTGGGTCGCATCAAGGGTGACAAGTACCGTTTCGAACTCCAATTCCTAAAGTGGGACTTCTCCTGAGACGCTGTAGCGGCACAGGGCTACATCTTGCGATGACGGGGGAACCACGTGGTTTTTCTCGAGGTGTAGCAGGATTCTCGAATTACGACGGGGAATTCAGGATGCCTCTTGTGTTGGCCCAGGGAAGTCCAATCTTCCATTCGAGTTGCGAAGGAAAGCTGGGGATTGCTCTCGAGTGACTGCAGGGCCAATAGACCTCATCTAGGCTTGTGTCCAGAAGCCAGTGTTCCTCTCCAGGGGCGACAGGGATCTCGGGGTTGCATTCCAGACACACCCGGGGAGACAGGCATCCATCTCGAGTGGAAGCAAAGAACCCCGCTCTGCTCTCGAGTCGCGACGGGTATCTCTTGGAGCTCACTGGGTGGACTAAAGGGAGTCAAGCCTCCTGAGGCGTTTGGAGAGAGGTCGCGAGATTGGTCTCTAGGCCATGCAGGAGACGAAGGCCCTCATCTCGCGATGACGGGGGAGTCTTGGGGTTGTTCTCGAGCGGCGGCCCCAGTGTGCGCTTTCTCACGAGGTACGACGGCGAGGTCAGTGAGCCTCTCGTGGGGCGCCAGGGAAGTCGGGTCTCCATGCGAGTGGCGAGGGCGAGCGCCTCATTGCTCTCGAGCCATGGTAGGGTGCCGGGGACCAGCCCCGGCTGATCCAGGGTATTCGAAGGAGAGACGGCGTAGGCGAAGATCAGGAAACCACTGCTTAATTAAATGTTAATTAAGGATATAAAGAGTAATAGAATGAGGATAGCTCAGTGAGGAAATTCAGTGGAGAAAAGAGGCTGAATAATTCAGCCAGAAGGTAAGAGAAAGAACGACATGGTGAGACCAAGTTTCGGTGAACAAGGCCCGCACTTTATTTTTCAAAGTAGTTTTTATACCTTAAGTTATGCATAGAGGATAATGGGGGAAGGGGTCGAGTCTTGCAGCAAACCAGGCTTTCTTCCTGCAAACTTATCATATGCAAAAGCTTAGGTGATTTGCATCATCTTCTGGCCCGGAGGCCTGTTAACATTTTAAGACCTTTTCTTCAGAAAACTTATTTTTCTCTAAAGGTGGTTGGTCAGGAGCCACCCTCCAAAAAAGCATTAGATAAAGTTGCATTCCTACAGAGCAAAGGTGTGGTGGGCTATAACAAGAAAAAGAATTAACTCAAGGGTCCCAGGTTACAAACATTAAAGCTACTACTTACACCAATTATATTAATCAATACACTGCCAGGGACACAGCAGGTAAGGGATATGGAAACTTAGCAGCAAACAATGGCCCAACAAGTGAAAAACCATTCACCAATACAATTTCTAATCAATCTTGTAACTACTCAAAAGAATCTGTGTTTAGACAGTTTAGAACATCTCCTGCCTCTCACAGTTGGGAGGCTCTGAACAATCCCATGTGGCCGGAAAAACCTATTCAGGCAGGCTAGAGGATTTCCAAAGGAGTTTGTAGGTTAAACACTGTCACACCCAGGAATTATTAACTGGAACTGTAAGCTAACTCTTTTTTCAGAGAGAGGTAGTGGGGGAGAGCCCCCCGTAAAGTCAGAGGTTTAGGTGAAAGCACAAGCAGAAAGTAGGCAGACTCTGGTTTTGGGGGTATATGCTCGAGAATTTCCAGGGGGACTCCTGAAGCTCGATCCCGCCTTTGCGTATGCCGAGCCTCCTTCCTCATGACCTTTGTCATGGGCGGAGTTCCTCACTGGCTCCCAGCAGTGATAGAATTCCAGTGGAGCTATTCCAGATCCTGAAAGATGATGCTGTGGAAAGTGCTGCACTCAATATGCAATATGCAATATGCACTCAATATGCAATATGCCGGCTCACGGCAGTAGGGGAATCTGGCCTCGAGACGTGTTGAAGAAGGTCTCTCGAGGTCTTTCTCGGGTTGAGGCAGGACACCCTGGGGTCCCTCGACTTGTGCAGGTGACCTCAGGGGGCTTCTCATGGTGGCTCTGAGAAGTCAGGGAAACTGGAGGTGGGAGGGGCCTCTCGGCACTCCACTGGGTTTGGTGCATTGGAAGAGGGCCTCATCTCCAGTTGAGGCAGGAACCTCAGGGTTCCTCTGACTTCAGACTCCGATCGCAAGGTCCCTGCAGACTTGGGACAGGAGAGTCAGGCCTCGTCTTGGGTTGAGGCATGGAACTCCGCTTGCCTCTCGAGGTGTTCCCGGGGAGACAGGCCACTTGTCGAGCGGTATTTGGAACCTGGGGGTCTTTTCCCGACGATGCACGGGCGAGTCACTGCCCCTTCGTGTTGACTTCATTCACAGGGTGGAGTTCGAAGAGGTGTCCGGGCATCGGGTTCTTATCAAGAGGGGACCGGGAAATCGGGGTCCTTCGGAATGTGGAACCACCCACGAGGCCACGTCTGGAATGTCGTCGTGAGACCGGCCTCATCCTGAGGTGCGACCGGAAGGTCGGGAACCCCTTCCAGACAAAGCAGGGGAGTCGACCCTCCTGTCCAGATCAGGAGGGTAGAAGGGGCTCAGAGGAAGTGGTGCGGGAAAACCTCGGTGTTCCTCTTGAGGGAGACCGGGATGTCGGGGCACTTTGTGGGTCGCATCAAGGGTGCCAAGTACCGTTTCGACCTCCAATACCTAACGTGGGACTTCTCCTGAGACACTGTAGCGGGAAAGGGCTTCATCTTGCGATGACGGGGGAACCACGTGGATTTTCTCGAGTTGCAGCGGGATTCTCGAGTTACGACGGGGAATTCAGGATGCCTCTTGTGTTGGCCCAGGGAAGTCCAATCTTCCATTCGAGTTGCGAAGGAAAGCTGGGGATTGCTCTCGAGTGACTGCAGGGCCAATAGACCTCATCTAGGCTTGTGTCCAGAAGCCAATGTTCCTCTCCAGGGGCGAAAGGGATCTCGGGGTTGCATTCCAGACGCACCCGGGGAGACAGGCATCCATCTCGAGTGGAAGCAAAGAACCCCGCTCTGCTCTCGAGTCGCGACGGGTATCTCTTGGAGCTCACTGGGTGGACTAAAGGGAGTCAAGCCTCCTGAGGCGTTTGGAGAGAGGTCGAGAGACTGGTCTCTAGGCCATACAGGAGACGAAGGCCCTCAAGTCGCGATGACGGGGGAGGCTCGGGGTTGTTCTCGAGCGGCGGCCCCAGTGTGCGGTTTCTCGCGAGGTACGACGGCGAGGTCAGTGAGCCTCTCGTGGGGCGGCAAGGAAGTCGGGTCTCCATGCGAATGGCGAGGGGGAGCGCGTCTTTACTCTCAAGTCATAGTAGGGGAATCTGGCCTCGAGACGTGTTGAAGAAGGTCTCTCGAGGTCTTTCTCGGGTTGAGGCAGGACACCCTGGGGTCCCTCGACTTGTGCAGGTGACCTCAGGGGGCTTCTCATGGTGGCTCTGAGAAGTCAGGGAAACTGGAGGTGGGAGGGGCCTCTCGGCACTCCACTGGGTTTGGTGCATTGGAAGAGGGCCTCATCTCCAGTTGAGGCAGGAACCTCAGGGTTCCTCTGACTTCAGACTCCGATCGCAAGGTCCCTGCAGACTTGGGACAGGAGAGTCAGGCCTCGTCTTGGGTTGAGGCATGGAACTCCGCTTGCCTCTCGAGGTGTTCCCGGGGAGACAGGCCACTTGTCGAGCGGTATTTGGAACCTGGGGGTCTTTTCCCGACGATGCACGGGCGAGTCACTGCCCCTTCGTGTTGACTTCATTCACAGGGTGGAGTTCGAAGAGGTGTCCGGGCATCGGGTTCTTATCAAGAGGGGACCGGGAAATCGGGGTCCTTCGGAATGTGGAACCACCCACGAGGCCACGTCTGGAATGTCGTCGTGAGACCGGCCTCATCCTGAGGTGCGACCGGAAGGTCGGGAACCCCTTCCAGACAAAGCAGGGGAGTCGACCCTCCTGTCCAGATCAGGAGGGTAGAAGAGGCTCCGAGGAAGTGTTGCCGGAAAACTTCGGTGTTCCTCTCGAGGGAGACCGGGATGTCGGGGCACTTTGTGGGTCGCATCAAGGGTGACAAGTACCGTTTCGAACTCCAATTCCTAAAGTGGGACTTCTCCTGAGACGCTGTAGCGGCACAGGGCTACATCTTGCGATGACGGGGGAACCACGTGGTTTTTCTCGAGGTGTAGCAGGATTCTCGAATTACGACGGGGAATTCAGGATGCCTCTTGTGTTGGCCCAGGGAAGTCCAATCTTCCATTCGAGTTGCGAAGGAAAGCTGGGGATTGCTCTCGAGTGACTGCAGGGCCAATAGACCTCATCTAGGCTTGTGTCCAGAAGCCAGTGTTCCTCTCCAGGGGCGACAGGGATCTCGGGGTTGCATTCCAGACACACCCGGGGAGACAGGCATCCATCTCGAGTGGAAGCAAAGAACCCCGCTCTGCTCTCGAGTCGCGACGGGTATCTCTTGGAGCTCACTGGGTGGACTAAAGGGAGTCAAGCCTCCTGAGGCGTTTGGAGAGAGGTCGCGAGATTGGTCTCTAGGCCATGCAGGAGACGAAGGCCCTCATCTCGCGATGACGGGGGAGTCTTGGGGTTGTTCTCGAGCGGCGGCCCCAGTGTGCGCTTTCTCACGAGGTACGACGGCGAGGTCAGTGAGCCTCTCGTGGGGCGCCAGGGAAGTCGGGTCTCCATGCGAGTGGCGAGGGCGAGCGCCTCATTGCTCTCGAGCCATGGTAGGGTGCCGGGGACCAGCCCCGGCTGATCCAGGGTATTCGAAGGAGAGACGGCGTAGGCGAAGATCAGGAAACCACTGCTTAATTAAATGTTAATTAAGGATATAAAGAGTAATAGAATGAGGATAGCTCAGTGAGGAAATTCAGTGGAGAAAAGAGGCTGAATAATTCAGCCAGAAGGTAAGAGAAAGAACGACATGGTGAGACCAAGTTTCGGTGAACAAGGCCCGCACTTTATTTTTCAAAGTAGTTTTTATACCTTAAGTTATGCATAGAGGATAATGGGGGAAGGGGTCGAGTCTTGCAGCAAACCAGGCTTTCTTCCTGCAAACTTATCATATGCAAAAGCTTAGGTGATTTGCATCATCTTCTGGCCCGGAGGCCTGTTAACATTTTAAGACCTTTTCTTCAGAAAACTTATTTTTCTCTAAAGGTGGTTGGTCAGGAGCCACCCTCCAAAAAAGCATTAGATAAAGTTGCATTCCTACAGAGCAAAGGTGTGGTGGGCTATAACAAGAAAAAGAATTAACTCAAGGGTCCCAGGTTACAAACATTAAAGCTACTACTTACACCAATTATATTAATCAATACACTGCCAGGGACACAGCAGGTAAGGGATATGGAAACTTAGCAGCAAACAATGGCCCAACAAGTGAAAAACCATTCACCAATACAATTTCTAATCAATCTTGTAACTACTCAAAAGAATCTGTGTTTAGACAGTTTAGAACATCTCCTGCCTCTCACAGTTGGGAGGCTCTGAACAATCCCATGTGGCCGGAAAAACCTATTCAGGCAGGCTAGAGGATTTCCAAAGGAGTTTGTAGGTTAAACACTGTCACACCCAGGAATTATTAACTGGAACTGTAAGCTAACTCTTTTTTCAGAGAGAGGTAGTGGGGGAGAGCCCCCCGTAAAGTCAGAGGTTTAGGTGAAAGCACAAGCAGAAAGTAGGCAGACTCTGGTTTTGGGGGTATATGCTCGAGAATTTCCAGGGGGACTCCTGAAGCTCGATCCCGCCTTTGCGTATGCCGAGCCTCCTTCCTCATGACCTTTGTCATGGGCGGAGTTCCTCACTGGCTCCCAGCAGTGATAGAATTCCAGTGGAGCTATTCCAGATCCTGAAAGATGATGCTGTGGAAAGTGCTGCACTCAATATGCAATATGCAATATGCACTCAATATGCAATATGCCGGCTCACGGCAGTAGGGGAATCTGGCCTCGAGACGTGTTGAAGAAGGTCTCTCGAGGTCTTTCTCGGGTTGAGGCAGGACACCCTGGGGTCCCTCGACTTGTGCAGGTGACCTCAGGGGGCTTCTCATGGTGGCTCTGAGAAGTCAGGGAAACTGGAGGTGGGAGGGGCCTCTCGGCACTCCACTGGGTTTGGTGCATTGGAAGAGGGCCTCATCTCCAGTTGAGGCAGGAACCTCAGGGTTCCTCTGACTTCAGACTCCGATCGCAAGGTCCCTGCAGACTTGGGACAGGAGAGTCAGGCCTCGTCTTGGGTTGAGGCATGGAACTCCGCTTGCCTCTCGAGGTGTTCCCGGGGAGACAGGCCACTTGTCGAGCGGTATTTGGAACCTGGGGGTCTTTTCCCGACGATGCACGGGCGAGTCACTGCCCCTTCGTGTTGACTTCATTCACAGGGTGGAGTTCGAAGAGGTGTCCGGGCATCGGGTTCTTATCAAGAGGGGACCGGGAAATCGGGGTCCTTCGGAATGTGGAACCACCCACGAGGCCACGTCTGGAATGTCGTCGTGAGACCGGCCTCATCCTGAGGTGCGACCGGAAGGTCGGGAACCCCTTCCAGACAAAGCAGGGGAGTCGACCCTCCTGTCCAGATCAGGAGGGTAGAAGGGGCTCAGAGGAAGTGGTGCGGGAAAACCTCGGTGTTCCTCTTGAGGGAGACCGGGATGTCGGGGCACTTTGTGGGTCGCATCAAGGGTGCCAAGTACCGTTTCGACCTCCAATACCTAACGTGGGACTTCTCCTGAGACACTGTAGCGGGAAAGGGCTTCATCTTGCGATGACGGGGGAACCACGTGGATTTTCTCGAGTTGCAGCGGGATTCTCGAGTTACGACGGGGAATTCAGGATGCCTCTTGTGTTGGCCCAGGGAAGTCCAATCTTCCATTCGAGTTGCGAAGGAAAGCTGGGGATTGCTCTCGAGTGACTGCAGGGCCAATAGACCTCATCTAGGCTTGTGTCCAGAAGCCAATGTTCCTCTCCAGGGGCGAAAGGGATCTCGGGGTTGCATTCCAGACGCACCCGGGGAGACAGGCATCCATCTCGAGTGGAAGCAAAGAACCCCGCTCTGCTCTCGAGTCGCGACGGGTATCTCTTGGAGCTCACTGGGTGGACTAAAGGGAGTCAAGCCTCCTGAGGCGTTTGGAGAGAGGTCGAGAGACTGGTCTCTAGGCCATACAGGAGACGAAGGCCCTCAAGTCGCGATGACGGGGGAGGCTCGGGGTTGTTCTCGAGCGGCGGCCCCAGTGTGCGGTTTCTCGCGAGGTACGACGGCGAGGTCAGTGAGCCTCTCGTGGGGCGGCAAGGAAGTCGGGTCTCCATGCGAATGGCGAGGGGGAGCGCGTCTTTACTCTCAAGTCATAGTAGGGGAATCTGGCCTCGAGACGTGTTGAAGAAGGTCTCTCGAGGTCTTTCTCGGGTTGAGGCAGGACACCCTGGGGTCCCTCGACTTGTGCAGGTGACCTCAGGGGGCTTCTCATGGTGGCTCTGAGAAGTCAGGGAAACTGGAGGTGGGAGGGGCCTCTCGGCACTCCACTGGGTTTGGTGCATTGGAAGAGGGCCTCATCTCCAGTTGAGGCAGGAACCTCAGGGTTCCTCTGACTTCAGACTCCGATCGCAAGGTCCCTGCAGACTTGGGACAGGAGAGTCAGGCCTCGTCTTGGGTTGAGGCATGGAACTCCGCTTGCCTCTCGAGGTGTTCCCGGGGAGACAGGCCACTTGTCGAGCGGTATTTGGAACCTGGGGGTCTTTTCCCGACGATGCACGGGCGAGTCACTGCCCCTTCGTGTTGACTTCATTCACAGGGTGGAGTTCGAAGAGGTGTCCGGGCATCGGGTTCTTATCAAGAGGGGACCGGGAAATCGGGGTCCTTCGGAATGTGGAACCACCCACGAGGCCACGTCTGGAATGTCGTCGTGAGACCGGCCTCATCCTGAGGTGCGACCGGAAGGTCGGGAACCCCTTCCAGACAAAGCAGGGGAGTCGACCCTCCTGTCCAGATCAGGAGGGTAGAAGAGGCTCCGAGGAAGTGTTGCCGGAAAACTTCGGTGTTCCTCTCGAGGGAGACCGGGATGTCGGGGCACTTTGTGGGTCGCATCAAGGGTGACAAGTACCGTTTCGAACTCCAATTCCTAAAGTGGGACTTCTCCTGAGACGCTGTAGCGGCACAGGGCTACATCTTGCGATGACGGGGGAACCACGTGGTTTTTCTCGAGGTGTAGCAGGATTCTCGAATTACGACGGGGAATTCAGGATGCCTCTTGTGTTGGCCCAGGGAAGTCCAATCTTCCATTCGAGTTGCGAAGGAAAGCTGGGGATTTCTCTCGAGTGACTGCAGGGCCAATAGACCTCATCTAGGCTTGTGTCCAGAAGCCAGTGTTCCTCTCCAGGGGCGACAGGGATCTCGGGGTTGCATTCCAGACACACCCGGGGAGACAGGCCTCCATCTCGAGTGGAAGCAAAGAACCCCGCTCTGCTCTCGAGTCGCGACGGGTATCTCTTGGAGCTCACTGGGTGGACTAAAGGGAGTCAAGCCTCCTGAGGCGTTTGGAGAGAGGTCGCGAGATTGGTCTCTAGGCCATGCAGGAGACGAAGGCCCTCATCTCGCGATGACGGGGGAGTCTTGGGGTTGTTCTCGAGCGGCGGCCCCAGTGTGCGCTTTCTCACGAGGTACGACGGCGAGGTCAGTGAGCCTCTCGTGGGGCGCCAGGGAAGTCGGGTCTCCATGCGAGTGGCGAGGGCGAGCGCGTCATTGCTCTCGAGCCATGGTAGGGTGCCGGGGACCAGCCCCGGCTGATCCAGGGTATTCGAAGGAGAGACGGCGTAGGCGAAGATCAGGAAACCACTGCTTAATTAAATGTTAATTAAGGATATAAAGAGTAATAGAATGAGGATAGCTCAGTGAGGAAATTCAGTGGAGAAAAGAGGCTGAATAATTCAGCCAGAAGGTAAGAGAAAGAACGACATGGTGAGACCAAGTTTCGGTGAACAAGGCCCGCACTTTATTTTTCAAAGTAGTTTTTATACCTTAAGTTATGCATAGAGGATAATGGGGGAAGGGGTCGAGTCTTGCAGCAAACCAGGCTTTCTTCCTGCAAACTTATCATATGCAAAAGCTTAGGTGATTTGCATCATCTTCTGGCCCGGAGGCCTGTTAACATTTTAAGACCTTTTCTTCAGAAAACTTATTTTTCTCTAAAGGTGGTTGGTCAGGAGCCACCCTCCAAAAAAGCATTAGATAAAGTTGCATTCCTACAGAGCAAAGGTGTGGTGGGCTATAACAAGAAAAAGAATTAACTCAAGGGTCCCAGGTTACAAACATTAAAGCTACTACTTACACCAATTATATTAATCAATACACTGCCAGGGACACAGCAGGTAAGGGATATGGAAACTTAGCAGCAAACAATGGCCCAACAAGTGAAAAACCATTCACCAATACAATTTCTAATCAATCTTGTAACTACTCAAAAGAATCTGTGTTTAGACAGTTTAGAACATCTCCTGCCTCTCACAGTTGGGAGGCTCTGAACAATCCCATGTGGCCGGAAAAACCTATTCAGGCAGGCTAGAGGATTTCCAAAGGAGTTTGTAGGTTAAACACTGTCACACCCAGGAATTATTAACTGGAACTGTAAGCTAACTCTTTTTTCAGAGAGAGGTAGTGGGGGAGAGCCCCCCGTAAAGTCAGAGGTTTAGGTGAAAGCACAAGCAGAAAGTAGGCAGACTCTGGTTTTGGGGGTATATGCTCGAGAATTTCCAGGGGGACTCCTGAAGCTCGATCCCGCCTTTGCGTATGCCGAGCCTCCTTCCTCATGACCTTTGTCATGGGCGGAGTTCCTCACTGGCTCCCAGCAGTGATAGAATTCCAGTGGAGCTATTCCAGATCCTGAAAGATGATGCTGTGGAAAGTGCTGCACTCAATATGCAATATGCAATATGCACTCAATATGCAATATGCCGGCTCACGGCAGTAGGGGAATCTGGCCTCGAGACGTGTTGAAGAAGGTCTCTCGAGGTCTTTCTCGGGTTGAGGCAGGACACCCTGGGGTCCCTCGACTTGTGCAGGTGACCTCAGGGGGCTTCTCATGGTGGCTCTGAGAAGTCAGGGAAACTGGAGGTGGGAGGGGCCTCTCGGCACTCCACTGGGTTTGGTGCATTGGAAGAGGGCCTCATCTCCAGTTGAGGCAGGAACCTCAGGGTTCCTCTGACTTCAGACTCCGATCGCAAGGTCCCTGCAGACTTGGGACAGGAGAGTCAGGCCTCGTCTTGGGTTGAGGCATGGAACTCCGCTTGCCTCTCGAGGTGTTCCCGGGGAGACAGGCCACTTGTCGAGCGGTATTTGGAACCTGGGGGTCTTTTCCCGACGATGCACGGGCGAGTCACTGCCCCTTCGTGTTGACTTCATTCACAGGGTGGAGTTCGAAGAGGTGTCCGGGCATCGGGTTCTTATCAAGAGGGGACCGGGAAATCGGGGTCCTTCGGAATGTGGAACCACCCACGAGGCCACGTCTGGAATGTCGTCGTGAGACCGGCCTCATCCTGAGGTGCGACCGGAAGGTCGGGAACCCCTTCCAGACAAAGCAGGGGAGTCGACCCTCCTGTCCAGATCAGGAGGGTAGAAGGGGCTCAGAGGAAGTGGTGCGGGAAAACCTCGGTGTTCCTCTTGAGGGAGACCGGGATGTCGGGGCACTTTGTGGGTCGCATCAAGGGTGCCAAGTACCGTTTCGACCTCCAATACCTAACGTGGGACTTCTCCTGAGACACTGTAGCGGGAAAGGGCTTCATCTTGCGATGACGGGGGAACCACGTGGATTTTCTCGAGTTGCAGCGGGATTCTCGAGTTACGACGGGGAATTCAGGATGCCTCTTGTGTTGGCCCAGGGAAGTCCAATCTTCCATTCGAGTTGCGAAGGAAAGCTGGGGATTGCTCTCGAGTGACTGCAGGGCCAATAGACCTCATCTAGGCTTGTGTCCAGAAGCCAATGTTCCTCTCCAGGGGCGAAAGGGATCTCGGGGTTGCATTCCAGACGCACCCGGGGAGACAGGCATCCATCTCGAGTGGAAGCAAAGAACCCCGCTCTGCTCTCGAGTCGCGACGGGTATCTCTTGGAGCTCACTGGGTGGACTAAAGGGAGTCAAGCCTCCTGAGGCGTTTGGAGAGAGGTCGAGAGACTGGTCTCTAGGCCATACAGGAGACGAAGGCCCTCAAGTCGCGATGACGGGGGAGGCTCGGGGTTGTTCTCGAGCGGCGGCCCCAGTGTGCGGTTTCTCGCGAGGTACGACGGCGAGGTCAGTGAGCCTCTCGTGGGGCGGCAAGGAAGTCGGGTCTCCATGCGAATGGCGAGGGGGAGCGCGTCTTTACTCTCAAGTCATAGTAGGGGAATCTGGCCTCGAGACGTGTTGAAGAAGGTCTCTCGAGGTCTTTCTCGGGTTGAGGCAGGACACCCTGGGGTCCCTCGACTTGTGCAGGTGACCTCAGGGGGCTTCTCATGGTGGCTCTGAGAAGTCAGGGAAACTGGAGGTGGGAGGGGCCTCTCGGCACTCCACTGGGTTTGGTGCATTGGAAGAGGGCCTCATCTCCAGTTGAGGCAGGAACCTCAGGGTTCCTCTGACTTCAGACTCCGATCGCAAGGTCCCTGCAGACTTGGGACAGGAGAGTCAGGCCTCGTCTTGGGTTGAGGCATGGAACTCCGCTTGCCTCTCGAGGTGTTCCCGGGGAGACAGGCCACTTGTCGAGCGGTATTTGGAACCTGGGGGTCTTTTCCCGACGATGCACGGGCGAGTCACTGCCCCTTCGTGTTGACTTCATTCACAGGGTGGAGTTCGAAGAGGTGTCCGGGCATCGGGTTCTTATCAAGAGGGGACCGGGAAATCGGGGTCCTTCGGAATGTGGAACCACCCACGAGGCCACGTCTGGAATGTCGTCGTGAGACCGGCCTCATCCTGAGGTGCGACCGGAAGGTCGGGAACCCCTTCCAGACAAAGCAGGGGAGTCGACCCTCCTGTCCAGATCAGGAGGGTAGAAGAGGCTCCGAGGAAGTGTTGCCGGAAAACTTCGGTGTTCCTCTCGAGGGAGACCGGGATGTCGGGGCACTTTGTGGGTCGCATCAAGGGTGACAAGTACCGTTTCGAACTCCAATTCCTAAAGTGGGACTTCTCCTGAGACGCTGTAGCGGCACAGGGCTACATCTTGCGATGACGGGGGAACCACGTGGTTTTTCTCGAGGTGTAGCAGGATTCTCGAATTACGACGGGGAATTCAGGATGCCTCTTGTGTTGGCCCAGGGAAGTCCAATCTTCCATTCGAGTTGCGAAGGAAAGCTGGGGATTGCTCTCGAGTGACTGCAGGGCCAATAGACCTCATCTAGGCTTGTGTCCAGAAGCCAGTGTTCCTCTCCAGGGGCGACAGGGATCTCGGGGTTGCATTCCAGACACACCCGGGGAGACAGGCATCCATCTCGAGTGGAAGCAAAGAACCCCGCTCTGCTCTCGAGTCGCGACGGGTATCTCTTGGAGCTCACTGGGTGGACTAAAGGGAGTCAAGCCTCCTGAGGCGTTTGGAGAGAGGTCGCGAGATTGGTCTCTAGGCCATGCAGGAGACGAAGGCCCTCATCTCGCGATGACGGGGGAGTCTTGGGGTTGTTCTCGAGCGGCGGCCCCAGTGTGCGCTTTCTCACGAGGTACGACGGCGAGGTCAGTGAGCCTCTCGTGGGGCGCCAGGGAAGTCGGGTCTCCATGCGAGTGGCGAGGGCGAGCGCCGTCATTGCTCTCGAGCCATGGTAGGGTGCCGGGGACCAGCCCCGGCTGATCCAGGGTATTCGAAGGAGAGACGGCGTAGGCGAAGATCAGGAAACCACTGCTTAATTAAATGTTAATTAAGGATATAAAGAGTAATAGAATGAGGATAGCTCAGTGAGGAAATTCAGTGGAGAAAAGAGGCTGAATAATTCAGCCAGAAGGTAAGAGAAAGAACGACATGGTGAGACCAAGTTTCGGTGAACAAGGCCCGCACTTTATTTTTCAAAGTAGTTTTTATACCTTAAGTTATGCATAGAGGATAATGGGGGAAGGGGTCGAGTCTTGCAGCAAACCAGGCTTTCTTCCTGCAAACTTATCATATGCAAAAGCTTAGGTGATTTGCATCATCTTCTGGCCCGGAGGCCTGTTAACATTTTAAGACCTTTTCTTCAGAAAACTTATTTTTCTCTAAAGGTGGTTGGTCAGGAGCCACCCTCCAAAAAAGCATTAGATAAAGTTGCATTCCTACAGAGCAAAGGTGTGGTGGGCTATAACAAGAAAAAGAATTAACTCAAGGGTCCCAGGTTACAAACATTAAAGCTACTACTTACACCAATTATATTAATCAATACACTGCCAGGGACACAGCAGGTAAGGGATATGGAAACTTAGCAGCAAACAATGGCCCAACAAGTGAAAAACCATTCACCAATACAATTTCTAATCAATCTTGTAACTACTCAAAAGAATCTGTGTTTAGACAGTTTAGAACATCTCCTGCCTCTCACAGTTGGGAGGCTCTGAACAATCCCATGTGGCCGGAAAAACCTATTCAGGCAGGCTAGAGGATTTCCAAAGGAGTTTGTAGGTTAAACACTGTCACACCCAGGAATTATTAACTGGAACTGTAAGCTAACTCTTTTTTCAGAGAGAGGTAGTGGGGGAGAGCCCCCCGTAAAGTCAGAGGTTTAGGTGAAAGCACAAGCAGAAAGTAGGCAGACTCTGGTTTTGGGGGTATATGCTCGAGAATTTCCAGGGGGACTCCTGAAGCTCGATCCCGCCTTTGCGTATGCCGAGCCTCCTTCCTCATGACCTTTGTCATGGGCGGAGTTCCTCACTGGCTCCCAGCAGTGATAGAATTCCAGTGGAGCTATTCCAGATCCTGAAAGATGATGCTGTGGAAAGTGCTGCACTCAATATGCAATATGCAATATGCACTCAATATGCAATATGCCGGCTCACGGCAGTAGGGGAATCTGGCCTCGAGACGTGTTGAAGAAGGTCTCTCGAGGTCTTTCTCGGGTTGAGGCAGGACACCCTGGGGTCCCTCGACTTGTGCAGGTGACCTCAGGGGGCTTCTCATGGTGGCTCTGAGAAGTCAGGGAAACTGGAGGTGGGAGGGGCCTCTCGGCACTCCACTGGGTTTGGTGCATTGGAAGAGGGCCTCATCTCCAGTTGAGGCAGGAACCTCAGGGTTCCTCTGACTTCAGACTCCGATCGCAAGGTCCCTGCAGACTTGGGACAGGAGAGTCAGGCCTCGTCTTGGGTTGAGGCATGGAACTCCGCTTGCCTCTCGAGGTGTTCCCGGGGAGACAGGCCACTTGTCGAGCGGTATTTGGAACCTGGGGGTCTTTTCCCGACGATGCACGGGCGAGTCACTGCCCCTTCGTGTTGACTTCATTCACAGGGTGGAGTTCGAAGAGGTGTCCGGGCATCGGGTTCTTATCAAGAGGGGACCGGGAAATCGGGGTCCTTCGGAATGTGGAACCACCCACGAGGCCACGTCTGGAATGTCGTCGTGAGACCGGCCTCATCCTGAGGTGCGACCGGAAGGTCGGGAACCCCTTCCAGACAAAGCAGGGGAGTCGACCCTCCTGTCCAGATCAGGAGGGTAGAAGGGGCTCAGAGGAAGTGGTGCGGGAAAACCTCGGTGTTCCTCTTGAGGGAGACCGGGATGTCGGGGCACTTTGTGGGTCGCATCAAGGGTGCCAAGTACCGTTTCGACCTCCAATACCTAACGTGGGACTTCTCCTGAGACACTGTAGCGGGAAAGGGCTTCATCTTGCGATGACGGGGGAACCACGTGGATTTTCTCGAGTTGCAGCGGGATTCTCGAGTTACGACGGGGAATTCAGGATGCCTCTTGTGTTGGCCCAGGGAAGTCCAATCTTCCATTCGAGTTGCGAAGGAAAGCTGGGGATTGCTCTCGAGTGACTGCAGGGCCAATAGACCTCATCTAGGCTTGTGTCCAGAAGCCAATGTTCCTCTCCAGGGGCGAAAGGGATCTCGGGGTTGCATTCCAGACGCACCCGGGGAGACAGGCATCCATCTCGAGTGGAAGCAAAGAACCCCGCTCTGCTCTCGAGTCGCGACGGGTATCTCTTGGAGCTCACTGGGTGGACTAAAGGGAGTCAAGCCTCCTGAGGCGTTTGGAGAGAGGTCGAGAGACTGGTCTCTAGGCCATACAGGAGACGAAGGCCCTCAAGTCGCGATGACGGGGGAGGCTCGGGGTTGTTCTCGAGCGGCGGCCCCAGTGTGCGGTTTCTCGCGAGGTACGACGGCGAGGTCAGTGAGCCTCTCGTGGGGCGGCAAGGAAGTCGGGTCTCCATGCGAATGGCGAGGGGGAGCGCGTCTTTACTCTCAAGTCATAGTAGGGGAATCTGGCCTCGAGACGTGTTGAAGAAGGTCTCTCGAGGTCTTTCTCGGGTTGAGGCAGGACACCCTGGGGTCCCTCGACTTGTGCAGGTGACCTCAGGGGGCTTCTCATGGTGGCTCTGAGAAGTCAGGGAAACTGGAGGTGGGAGGGGCCTCTCGGCACTCCACTGGGTTTGGTGCATTGGAAGAGGGCCTCATCTCCAGTTGAGGCAGGAACCTCAGGGTTCCTCTGACTTCAGACTCCGATCGCAAGGTCCCTGCAGACTTGGGACAGGAGAGTCAGGCCTCGTCTTGGGTTGAGGCATGGAACTCCGCTTGCCTCTCGAGGTGTTCCCGGGGAGACAGGCCACTTGTCGAGCGGTATTTGGAACCTGGGGGTCTTTTCCCGACGATGCACGGGCGAGTCACTGCCCCTTCGTGTTGACTTCATTCACAGGGTGGAGTTCGAAGAGGTGTCCGGGCATCGGGTTCTTATCAAGAGGGGACCGGGAAATCGGGGTCCTTCGGAATGTGGAACCACCCACGAGGCCACGTCTGGAATGTCGTCGTGAGACCGGCCTCATCCTGAGGTGCGACCGGAAGGTCGGGAACCCCTTCCAGACAAAGCAGGGGAGTCGACCCTCCTGTCCAGATCAGGAGGGTAGAAGGGGCTCAGAGGAAGTGGTGCGGGAAAACCTCGGTGTTCCTCTTGAGGGAGACCGGGATGTCGGGGCACTTTGTGGGTCGCATCAAGGGTGCCAAGTACCGTTTCGACCTCCAATACCTAACGTGGGACTTCTCCTGAGACACTGTAGCGGGAAAGGGCTTCATCTTGCGATGACGGGGGAACCACGTGGATTTTCTCGAGTTGCAGCGGGATTCTCGAGTTACGACGGGGAATTCAGGATGCCTCTTGTGTTGGCCCAGGGAAGTCCAATCTTCCATTCGAGTTGCGAAGGAAAGCTGGGGATTGCTCTCGAGTGACTGCAGGGCCAATAGACCTCATCTAGGCTTGTGTCCAGAAGCCAATGTTCCTCTCCAGGGGCGAAAGGGATCTCGGGGTTGCATTCCAGACGCACCCGGGGAGACAGGCATCCATCTCGAGTGGAAGCAAAGAACCCCGCTCTGCTCTCGAGTCGCGACGGGTATCTCTTGGAGCTCACTGGGTGGACTAAAGGGAGTCAAGCCTCCTGAGGCGTTTGGAGAGAGGTCGAGAGACTGGTCTCTAGGCCATACAGGAGACGAAGGCCCTCAAGTCGCGATGACGGGGGAGGCTCGGGGTTGTTCTCGAGCGGCGGCCCCAGTGTGCGGTTTCTCGCGAGGTACGACGGCGAGGTCAGTGAGCCTCTCGTGGGGCGGCAAGGAAGTCGGGTCTCCATGCGAATGGCGAGGGGGAGCGCGTCTTTACTCTCAAGTCATAGTAGGGGAATCTGGCCTCGAGACGTGTTGAAGAAGGTCTCTCGAGGTCTTTCTCGGGTTGAGGCAGGACACCCTGGGGTCCCTCGACTTGTGCAGGTGACCTCAGGGGGCTTCTCATGGTGGCTCTGAGAAGTCAGGGAAACTGGAGGTGGGAGGGGCCTCTCGGCACTCCACTGGGTTTGGTGCATTGGAAGAGGGCCTCATCTCCAGTTGAGGCAGGAACCTCAGGGTTCCTCTGACTTCAGACTCCGATCGCAAGGTCCCTGCAGACTTGGGACAGGAGAGTCAGGCCTCGTCTTGGGTTGAGGCATGGAACTCCGCTTGCCTCTCGAGGTGTTCCCGGGGAGACAGGCCACTTGTCGAGCGGTATTTGGAACCTGGGGGTCTTTTCCCGACGATGCACGGGCGAGTCACTGCCCCTTCGTGTTGACTTCATTCACAGGGTGGAGTTCGAAGAGGTGTCCGGGCATCGGGTTCTTATCAAGAGGGGACCGGGAAATCGGGGTCCTTCGGAATGTGGAACCACCCACGAGGCCACGTCTGGAATGTCGTCGTGAGACCGGCCTCATCCTGAGGTGCGACCGGAAGGTCGGGAACCCCTTCCAGACAAAGCAGGGGAGTCGACCCTCCTGTCCAGATCAGGAGGGTAGAAGAGGCTCCGAGGAAGTGTTGCCGGAAAACTTCGGTGTTCCTCTCGAGGGAGACCGGGATGTCGGGGCACTTTGTGGGTCGCATCAAGGGTGACAAGTACCGTTTCGAACTCCAATTCCTAAAGTGGGACTTCTCCTGAGACGCTGTAGCGGCACAGGGCTACATCTTGCGATGACGGGGGAACCACGTGGTTTTTCTCGAGGTGTAGCAGGATTCTCGAATTACGACGGGGAATTCAGGATGCCTCTTGTGTTGGCCCAGGGAAGTCCAATCTTCCATTCGAGTTGCGAAGGAAAGCTGGGGATTGCTCTCGAGTGACTGCAGGGCCAATAGACCTCATCTAGGCTTGTGTCCAGAAGCCAGTGTTCCTCTCCAGGGGCGACAGGGATCTCGGGGTTGCATTCCAGACACACCCGGGGAGACAGGCATCCATCTCGAGTGGAAGCAAAGAACCCCGCTCTGCTCTCGAGTCGCGACGGGTATCTCTTGGAGCTCACTGGGTGGACTAAAGGGAGTCAAGCCTCCTGAGGCGTTTGGAGAGAGGTCGCGAGATTGGTCTCTAGGCCATGCAGGAGACGAAGGCCCTCATCTCGCGATGACGGGGGAGTCTTGGGGTTGTTCTCGAGCGGCGGCCCCAGTGTGCGCTTTCTCACGAGGTACGACGGCGAGGTCAGTGAGCCTCTCGTGGGGCGCCAGGGAAGTCGGGTCTCCATGCGAGTGGCGAGGGCGAGCGCCTCATTGCTCTCGAGCCATGGTAGGGTGCCGGGGACCAGCCCCGGCTGATCCAGGGTATTCGAAGGAGAGACGGCGTAGGCGAAGATCAGGAAACCACTGCTTAATTAAATGTTAATTAAGGATATAAAGAGTAATAGAATGAGGATAGCTCAGTGAGGAAATTCAGTGGAGAAAAGAGGCTGAATAATTCAGCCAGAAGGTAAGAGAAAGAACGACATGGTGAGACCAAGTTTCGGTGAACAAGGCCCGCACTTTATTTTTCAAAGTAGTTTTTATACCTTAAGTTATGCATAGAGGATAATGGGGGAAGGGGTCGAGTCTTGCAGCAAACCAGGCTTTCTTCCTGCAAACTTATCATATGCAAAAGCTTAGGTGATTTGCATCATCTTCTGGCCCGGAGGCCTGTTAACATTTTAAGACCTTTTCTTCAGAAAACTTATTTTTCTCTAAAGGTGGTTGGTCAGGAGCCACCCTCCAAAAAAGCATTAGATAAAGTTGCATTCCTACAGAGCAAAGGTGTGGTGGGCTATAACAAGAAAAAGAATTAACTCAAGGGTCCCAGGTTACAAACATTAAAGCTACTACTTACACCAATTATATTAATCAATACACTGCCAGGGACACAGCAGGTAAGGGATATGGAAACTTAGCAGCAAACAATGGCCCAACAAGTGAAAAACCATTCACCAATACAATTTCTAATCAATCTTGTAACTACTCAAAAGAATCTGTGTTTAGACAGTTTAGAACATCTCCTGCCTCTCACAGTTGGGAGGCTCTGAACAATCCCATGTGGCCGGAAAAACCTATTCAGGCAGGCTAGAGGATTTCCAAAGGAGTTTGTAGGTTAAACACTGTCACACCCAGGAATTATTAACTGGAACTGTAAGCTAACTCTTTTTTCAGAGAGAGGTAGTGGGGGAGAGCCCCCCGTAAAGTCAGAGGTTTAGGTGAAAGCACAAGCAGAAAGTAGGCAGACTCTGGTTTTGGGGGTATATGCTCGAGAATTTCCAGGGGGACTCCTGAAGCTCGATCCCGCCTTTGCGTATGCCGAGCCTCCTTCCTCATGACCTTTGTCATGGGCGGAGTTCCTCACTGGCTCCCAGCAGTGATAGAATTCCAGTGGAGCTATTCCAGATCCTGAAAGATGATGCTGTGGAAAGTGCTGCACTCAATATGCAATATGCAATATGCACTCAATATGCAATATGCCGGCTCACGGCAGTAGGGGAATCTGGCCTCGAGACGTGTTGAAGAAGGTCTCTCGAGGTCTTTCTCGGGTTGAGGCAGGACACCCTGGGGTCCCTCGACTTGTGCAGGTGACCTCAGGGGGCTTCTCATGGTGGCTCTGAGAAGTCAGGGAAACTGGAGGTGGGAGGGGCCTCTCGGCACTCCACTGGGTTTGGTGCATTGGAAGAGGGCCTCATCTCCAGTTGAGGCAGGAACCTCAGGGTTCCTCTGACTTCAGACTCCGATCGCAAGGTCCCTGCAGACTTGGGACAGGAGAGTCAGGCCTCGTCTTGGGTTGAGGCATGGAACTCCGCTTGCCTCTCGAGGTGTTCCCGGGGAGACAGGCCACTTGTCGAGCGGTATTTGGAACCTGGGGGTCTTTTCCCGACGATGCACGGGCGAGTCACTGCCCCTTCGTGTTGACTTCATTCACAGGGTGGAGTTCGAAGAGGTGTCCGGGCATCGGGTTCTTATCAAGAGGGGACCGGGAAATCGGGGTCCTTCGGAATGTGGAACCACCCACGAGGCCACGTCTGGAATGTCGTCGTGAGACCGGCCTCATCCTGAGGTGCGACCGGAAGGTCGGGAACCCCTTCCAGACAAAGCAGGGGAGTCGACCCTCCTGTCCAGATCAGGAGGGTAGAAGGGGCTCAGAGGAAGTGGTGCGGGAAAACCTCGGTGTTCCTCTTGAGGGAGACCGGGATGTCGGGGCACTTTGTGGGTCGCATCAAGGGTGCCAAGTACCGTTTCGACCTCCAATACCTAACGTGGGACTTCTCCTGAGACACTGTAGCGGGAAAGGGCTTCATCTTGCGATGACGGGGGAACCACGTGGATTTTCTCGAGTTGCAGCGGGATTCTCGAGTTACGACGGGGAATTCAGGATGCCTCTTGTGTTGGCCCAGGGAAGTCCAATCTTCCATTCGAGTTGCGAAGGAAAGCTGGGGATTGCTCTCGAGTGACTGCAGGGCCAATAGACCTCATCTAGGCTTGTGTCCAGAAGCCAATGTTCCTCTCCAGGGGCGAAAGGGATCTCGGGGTTGCATTCCAGACGCACCCGGGGAGACAGGCATCCATCTCGAGTGGAAGCAAAGAACCCCGCTCTGCTCTCGAGTCGCGACGGGTATCTCTTGGAGCTCACTGGGTGGACTAAAGGGAGTCAAGCCTCCTGAGGCGTTTGGAGAGAGGTCGAGAGACTGGTCTCTAGGCCATACAGGAGACGAAGGCCCTCAAGTCGCGATGACGGGGGAGGCTCGGGGTTGTTCTCGAGCGGCGGCCCCAGTGTGCGGTTTCTCGCGAGGTACGACGGCGAGGTCAGTGAGCCTCTCGTGGGGCGGCAAGGAAGTCGGGTCTCCATGCGAATGGCGAGGGGGAGCGCGTCTTTACTCTCAAGTCATAGTAGGGGAATCTGGCCTCGAGACGTGTTGAAGAAGGTCTCTCGAGGTCTTTCTCGGGTTGAGGCAGGACACCCTGGGGTCCCTCGACTTGTGCAGGTGACCTCAGGGGGCTTCTCATGGTGGCTCTGAGAAGTCAGGGAAACTGGAGGTGGGAGGGGCCTCTCGGCACTCCACTGGGTTTGGTGCATTGGAAGAGGGCCTCATCTCCAGTTGAGGCAGGAACCTCAGGGTTCCTCTGACTTCAGACTCCGATCGCAAGGTCCCTGCAGACTTGGGACAGGAGAGTCAGGCCTCGTCTTGGGTTGAGGCATGGAACTCCGCTTGCCTCTCGAGGTGTTCCCGGGGAGACAGGCCACTTGTCGAGCGGTATTTGGAACCTGGGGGTCTTTTCCCGACGATGCACGGGCGAGTCACTGCCCCTTCGTGTTGACTTCATTCACAGGGTGGAGTTCGAAGAGGTGTCCGGGCATCGGGTTCTTATCAAGAGGGGACCGGGAAATCGGGGTCCTTCGGAATGTGGAACCACCCACGAGGCCAC
>NW_020868031.1:0-79608 GCF_003369695.1 Bos indicus x Bos taurus
AGCCCACCACACCTTTGCTCTGTAGGAATGCAACTTTATCTAATGCTTTTTTGGAGGGTGGCTCCTGACCAACCACCTTTAGAGAAAAATAAGTTTCTGAAGAAAAAGGCTTAAAAATTTAACAGGCCTCCGGGCCAGAAGATGATGCAAATCACCTAAGCTTTTGCATATGATAAGTTTGCAGGAAGAAAGCCTGGTTTGCTGCAAGACTCGACCCCTTCCCCCATTATCCTCTATGCATAACTTAAGGTATAAAAACTACTTTGAAAAATAAAGTGCGGGCCTTGTTCACCGAAACTTGTCTCACCATGTCTTTCTCTTACCTTCTGGCTGAATTATTCAGCCTCTTTTCTCCACTGAATTTCCTCACTGAGCTATCTCATTCTATTACTCTTTATATCCTAATTAACATTTAATTAAGCAGTGGTTTCCTGATCTTCGCCTACGCCGTCTCTCCTTCGAATACCCTGGATCAGCCGGGGCTGGTCCCCGGCACCCTACCATGGTCGGAACAATGACCGCTCGCCTCGCCACTCGCATGGAGACCGACTTCCCGGCACCCCACGAGAGTCACTGACCTCCGTCGTAACCTCGTGAGAAAGCGCCACTGGCCGCCTTCAAAAAAGCAACCCCAATACTCCCCTCATCAGTCGAGATGAGGGCTTCGTCTCCTGCATGCCTAGGAGACCAATCTCGCGACCTCTCTCCAAACGCCTCAGGAGGACTTGATCTCCCTATTAGTCACCCAGTGAGCTCCAGAGATACCCGTCGCGACTTAGATCAAGCTGTTTTCTGTTGCTTCACTACTATTATGGATTCCTGTCTTCACAGGGTGTGTCTGGGAAATGCAACCCCGAGATCCCTGTCGCCCCTGGATGAGGAACACTGGCTTCTGGACACAAGCCTAGATGAGGGTCTATTTGGCCCCTAGCAGTCACTCGAGACAAGAATCCCTCAGCTTTCTTCGCAAACTCGAATGGAGATTGGACTTCCCTGGGCCAACACAAGAGGCATCCTGAATTCCCCGTCGTAATTCGAGAATCCTGACTACACCTCGAGAAAAACCACGTGGTTCCCCCGTCATCGCAAGAGTAGCCTGTGCCGCTACAGCGTCTCAGGACGAGTCCCACTTTAGGAATTGGGAGTTCGTAAACGGTACTTGTCACCCTTGATGCGACCCCACAAGTGCCCGACATCCCGGTCCCCTCGAGAGGAACACCGAAGTTTTCCGGCAACACTCGTTCTCGGAGCCCTCTTCCTAACCTCCTGATCTGACAGGAGGGTCGACTTCCCCTGCTTTGTCTGGAAGGGGTTTCCGACCTTCCGGTCGCACCTCAGGATGAGGCCGGTCTCACGACGACATTCCAGACGTGGCCTCGTGGGTGGTTCCACATTCCGAAGGACCCCGATTTCCCGGTCCCCTCTTGATAAGAACCCGATGCCCGGACACCTCTTCGAACTCCACCCTGTGAATGAAGTCAACACGAAGGGGCAGTGACTCGCCCGTGCATCGTCGGGAAAAGACCCCCAGGTTCCAAATACCGCTCGACAAGTGGCCTGTCTCCCCGGGAACACCTCGAGAGGCAAGCGGAGTTCCATGCCTCAACCCAAGACGAGGCCTGACTCTCCTGTCCCAAGTCTGCAGGGACCTTGCGATCGGAGTCTGAAGTCAGAGGAACCCTGAGGTTCCTGCCTCAACTGGAGATGAGGCCCTCTTCCAATGCACCAAACCCAGTGGAGTGCCGAGAGGCCCCTCCCACCTCCAGTTTCCCTGACTTCTCAGAGCCACCATGAGAAGCCCCCTGAGGTCACCTGCACAAGTCGAGGGACCCCAGGGTGTCCTGCCTCAACCCGAGAAAGACCTCGAGAGACCTTCTTCAACACGTCTCGAGGCCAGATTCCCCTACTGCCGTGAGCCGGCATATTGCATATTGAGTGCATATTGCATATTGCATATTGAGTGCAGCACTTTCCACAGCATCATCTTTCAGGATCTGGAATAGCTCCACTGGAATTCTATCACTGCTGGGAGCCAGTGAGGAACTCCGCCCATGACAAAGGTCATGAGGAAGGAGGCTCGGCATACGCAAAGGCGGGATCGAGCTTCAGGAGTCCCCCTGGAAATTCTCGAGCATATACCCCCAAAACCAGAGTCTGCCTACTTTCTGCTTGTGCTTTCACCTAAACCTCTGACTTTACGGGGGGCTCTCCCCCACTACCTCTCTCTGAAAAAAGAGTTAGCTTACAGTTCCAGTTAATAATTCCTGGGTGTGACAGTGTTTAACCTACAAACTCCTTTGGAAATCCTCTAGCCTGCCTGAATAGGTTTTTCCGGCCACATGGGATTGTTCAGAGCCTCCCAACTGTGAGAGGCAGGAGATGTTCTAAACTGTCTAAACACAGATTCTTTTGAGTAGTTACAAGATTGATTAGAAATTGTATTGGTGAATGGTTTTTCACTTGTTGGGCCATTGTTTGCTGCTAAGTTTCCATATCCCTTACCTGCTGTGTCCCTGGCAGTGTATTGATTAATATAATTGGTGTAAGTAGTAGCTTTAATGTTTGTAACCTGGGACCCTTGAGTTAATTCTTTTTCTTGTTATAGCCCACCACACCTTTGCTCTGTAGGAATGCAACTTTATCTAATGCTTTTTTGGAGGGTGGCTCCTGACCAACCACCTTTAGAGAAAAATAAGTTTTCTGAAGAAAAGGTCTTAAAATGTTAACAGGCCTCCGGGCCAGAAGATGATGCAAATCACCTAAGCTTTTGCATATGATAAGTTTGCAGGAAGAAAGCCTGGTTTGCTGCAAGACTCGACCCCTTCCCCCATTATCCTCTATGCATAACTTAAGGTATAAAAACTACTTTGAAAAATAAAGTGCGGGCCTTGTTCACCGAAACTTGGTCTCACCATGTCGTTCTTTCTCTTACCTTCTGGCTGAATTATTCAGCCTCTTTTCTCCACTGAATTTCCTCACTGAGCTATCCTCATTCTATTACTCTTTATATCCTTAATTAACATTTAATTAAGCAGTGGTTTCCTGATCTTCGCCTACGCCGTCTCTCCTTCGAATACCCTGGATCAGCCGGGGCTGGTCCCCGGCACCCTACCATGGCTCGAGAGCAATGACGCGCTCGCCCTCGCCACTCGCATGGAGACCCGACTTCCCTGGCGCCCCACGAGAGGCTCACTGACCTCGCCGTCGTACCTCGTGAGAAAGCGCACACTGGGGCCGCCGCTCGAGAACAACCCCAAGACTCCCCCGTCATCGCGAGATGAGGGCCTTCGTCTCCTGCATGGCCTAGAGACCAATCTCGCGACCTCTCTCCAAACGCCTCAGGAGGCTTGACTCCCTTTAGTCCACCCAGTGAGCTCCAAGAGATACCCGTCGCGACTCGAGAGCAGAGCGGGGTTCTTTGCTTCCACTCGAGATGGATGCCTGTCTCCCCGGGTGCGTCTGGAATGCAACCCCGAGATCCCTTTCGCCCCTGGAGAGGAACATTGGCTTCTGGACACAAGCCTAGATGAGGTCTATTGGCCCTGCAGTCACTCGAGAGCAATCCCCAGCTTTCCTTCGCAACTCGAATGGAAGATTGGACTTCCCTGGGCCAACACAAGAGGCATCCTGAATTCCCCGTCGTAACTCGAGAATCCCGCTGCAACTCGAGAAAATCCACGTGGTTCCCCCGTCATCGCAAGATGAAGCCCTTTCCCGCTACAGTGTCTCAGGAGAAGTCCCACGTTAGGTATTGGAGGTCGAAACGGTACTTGGCACCCTTGATGCGACCCACAAAGTGCCCCGACATCCCGGTCTCCCTCAAGAGGAACACCGAGGTTTTCCCGCACCACTTCCTCTGAGCCCCTTCTACCCTCCTGATCTGGACAGGAGGGTCGACTCCCCTGCTTTGTCTGGAAGGGGTTCCCGACCTTCCGGTCGCACCTCAGGATGAGGCCGGTCTCACGACGACATTCCAGACGTGGCCTCGTGGGTGGTTCCACATTCCGAAGGACCCCGATTTCCCGGTCCCCTCTTGATAAGAACCCGATGCCCGGACACCTCTTCGAACTCCACCCTGTGAATGAAGTCAACACGAAGGGGCAGTGACTCGCCCGTGCATCGTCGGGAAAAGACCCCCAGGTTCCAAATACCGCTCGACAAGTGGCCTGTCTCCCCGGGAACACCTCGAGAGGCAAGCGGAGTTCCATGCCTCAACCCAAGACGAGGCCTGACTCTCCTGTCCCAAGTCTGCAGGGACCTTGCGATCGGAGTCTGAAGTCAGAGGAACCCTGAGGTTCCTGCCTCAACTGGAGATGAGGCCCTCTTCCAATGCACCAAACCCAGTGGAGTGCCGAGAGGCCCCTCCCACCTCCAGTTTCCCTGACTTCTCAGAGCCACCATGAGAAGCCCCCTGAGGTCACCTGCACAAGTCGAGGGACCCCAGGGTGTCCTGCCTCAACCCGAGAAAGACCTCGAGAGACCTTCTTCAACACGTCTCGAGGCCAGATTCCCCTACTGCCGTGAGCCGGCATATTGCATATTGAGTGCATATTGCATATTGCATATTGAGTGCAGCACTTTCCACAGCATCATCTTTCAGGATCTGGAATAGCTCCACTGGAATTCTATCACTGCTGGGAGCCAGTGAGGAACTCCGCCCATGACAAAGGTCATGAGGAAGGAGGCTCGGCATACGCAAAGGCGGGATCGAGCTTCAGGAGTCCCCCTGGAAATTCTCGAGCATATACCCCCAAAACCAGAGTCTGCCTACTTTCTGCTTGTGCTTTCACCTAAACCTCTGACTTTACGGGGGGCTCTCCCCCACTACCTCTCTCTGAAAAAAGAGTTAGCTTACAGTTCCAGTTAATAATTCCTGGGTGTGACAGTGTTTAACCTACAAACTCCTTTGGAAATCCTCTAGCCTGCCTGAATAGGTTTTTCCGGCCACATGGGATTGTTCAGAGCCTCCCAACTGTGAGAGGCAGGAGATGTTCTAAACTGTCTAAACACAGATTCTTTTGAGTAGTTACAAGATTGATTAGAAATTGTATTGGTGAATGGTTTTTCACTTGTTGGGCCATTGTTTGCTGCTAAGTTTCCATATCCCTTACCTGCTGTGTCCCTGGCAGTGTATTGATTAATATAATTGGTGTAAGTAGTAGCTTTAATGTTTGTAACCTGGGACCCTTGAGTTAATTCTTTTTCTTGTTATAGCCCACCACACCTTTGCTCTGTAGGAATGCAACTTTATCTAATGCTTTTTTGGAGGGTGGCTCCTGACCAACCACCTTTAGAGAAAAATAAGTTTTCTGAAGAAAAGGTCTTAAAATGTTAACAGGCCTCCGGGCCAGAAGATGATGCAAATCACCTAAGCTTTTGCATATGATAAGTTTGCAGGAAGAAAGCCTGGTTTGCTGCAAGACTCGACCCCTTCCCCCATTATCCTCTATGCATAACTTAAGGTATAAAAACTACTTTGAAAAATAAAGTGCGGGCCTTGTTCACCGAAACTTGGTCTCACCATGTCGTTCTTTCTCTTACCTTCTGGCTGAATTATTCAGCCTCTTTTCTCCACTGAATTTCCTCACTGAGCTATCCTCATTCTATTACTCTTTATATCCTTAATTAACATTTAATTAAGCAGTGGTTTCCTGATCTTCGCCTACGCCGTCTCTCCTTCGAATACCCTGGATCAGCCGGGGCTGGTCCCCGGCACCCTACCATGGCTCGAGAGCAATGACGCGCTCGCCCTCGCCACTCGCATGGAGACCCGACTTCCCTGGCGCCCCACGAGAGGCTCACTGACCTCGCCGTCGTACCTCGTGAGAAAGCGCACACTGGGGCCGCCGCTCGAGAACAACCCCAAGACTCCCCCGTCATCGCGAGATGAGGGCCTTCGTCTCCTGCATGGCCTAGAGACCAATCTCGCGACCTCTCTCCAAACGCCTCAGGAGGCTTGACTCCCTTTAGTCCACCCAGTGAGCTCCAAGAGATACCCGTCGCGACTCGAGAGCAGAGCGGGGTTCTTTGCTTCCACTCGAGATGGATGCCTGTCTCCCCGGGTGTGTCTGGAATGCAACCCCGAGATCCCTGTCGCCCCTGGAGAGGAACACTGGCTTCTGGACACAAGCCTAGATGAGGTCTATTGGCCCTGCAGTCACTCGAGAGCAATCCCCAGCTTTCCTTCGCAACTCGAATGGAAGATTGGACTTCCCTGGGCCAACACAAGAGGCATCCTGAATTCCCCGTCGTAACTCGAGAATCCCGCTGCAACTCGAGAAAATCCACGTGGTTCCCCCGTCATCGCAAGATGAAGCCCTTTCCCGCTACAGTGTCTCAGGAGAAGTCCCACGTTAGGTATTGGAGGTCGAAACGGTACTTGGCACCCTTGATGCGACCCACAAAGTGCCCCGACATCCCGGTCTCCCTCAAGAGGAACACCGAGGTTTTCCCGCACCACTTCCTCTGAGCCCCTTCTACCCTCCTGATCTGGACAGGAGGGTCGACTCCCCTGCTTTGTCTGGAAGGGGTTCCCGACCTTCCGGTCGCACCTCAGGATGAGGCCGGTCTCACGACGACATTCCAGACGTGGCCTCGTGGGTGGTTCCACATTCCGAAGGACCCCGATTTCCCGGTCCCCTCTTGATAAGAACCCGATGCCCGGACACCTCTTCGAACTCCACCCTGTGAATGAAGTCAACACGAAGGGGCAGTGACTCGCCCGTGCATCGTCGGGAAAAGACCCCCAGGTTCCAAATACCGCTCGACAAGTGGCCTGTCTCCCCGGGAACACCTCGAGAGGCAAGCGGAGTTCCATGCCTCAACCCAAGACGAGGCCTGACTCTCCTGTCCCAAGTCTGCAGGGACCTTGCGATCGGAGTCTGAAGTCAGAGGAACCCTGAGGTTCCTGCCTCAACTGGAGATGAGGCCCTCTTCCAATGCACCAAACCCAGTGGAGTGCCGAGAGGCCCCTCCCACCTCCAGTTTCCCTGACTTCTCAGAGCCACCATGAGAAGCCCCCTGAGGTCACCTGCACAAGTCGAGGGACCCCAGGGTGTCCTGCCTCAACCCGAGAAAGACCTCGAGAGACCTTCTTCAACACGTCTCGAGGCCAGATTCCCCTACTGCCGTGAGCCGGCATATTGCATATTGAGTGCATATTGCATATTGCATATTGAGTGCAGCACTTTCCACAGCATCATCTTTCAGGATCTGGAATAGCTCCACTGGAATTCTATCACTGCTGGGAGCCAGTGAGGAACTCCGCCCATGACAAAGGTCATGAGGAAGGAGGCTCGGCATACGCAAAGGCGGGATCGAGCTTCAGGAGTCCCCCTGGAAATTCTCGAGCATATACCCCCAAAACCAGAGTCTGCCTACTTTCTGCTTGTGCTTTCACCTAAACCTCTGACTTTACGGGGGGCTCTCCCCCACTACCTCTCTCTGAAAAAAGAGTTAGCTTACAGTTCCAGTTAATAATTCCTGGGTGTGACAGTGTTTAACCTACAAACTCCTTTGGAAATCCTCTAGCCTGCCTGAATAGGTTTTTCCGGCCACATGGGATTGTTCAGAGCCTCCCAACTGTGAGAGGCAGGAGATGTTCTAAACTGTCTAAACACAGATTCTTTTGAGTAGTTACAAGATTGATTAGAAATTGTATTGGTGAATGGTTTTTCACTTGTTGGGCCATTGTTTGCTGCTAAGTTTCCATATCCCTTACCTGCTGTGTCCCTGGCAGTGTATTGATTAATATAATTGGTGTAAGTAGTAGCTTTAATGTTTGTAACCTGGGACCCTTGAGTTAATTCTTTTTCTTGTTATAGCCCACCACACCTTTGCTCTGTAGGAATGCAACTTTATCTAATGCTTTTTTGGAGGGTGGCTCCTGACCAACCACCTTTAGAGAAAAATAAGTTTTCTGAAGAAAAGGTCTTAAAATGTTAACAGGCCTCCGGGCCAGAAGATGATGCAAATCACCTAAGCTTTTGCATATGATAAGTTTGCAGGAAGAAAGCCTGGTTTGCTGCAAGACTCGACCCCTTCCCCCATTATCCTCTATGCATAACTTAAGGTATAAAAACTACTTTGAAAAATAAAGTGCGGGCCTTGTTCACCGAAACTTGGTCTCACCATGTCGTTCTTTCTCTTACCTTCTGGCTGAATTATTCAGCCTCTTTTCTCCACTGAATTTCCTCACTGAGCTATCCTCATTCTATTACTCTTTATATCCTTAATTAACATTTAATTAAGCAGTGGTTTCCTGATCTTCGCCTACGCCGTCTCTCCTTCGAATACCCTGGATCAGCCGGGGCTGGTCCCCGGCACCCTACCATGGCTCGAGAGCAATGACGCGCTCGCCCTCGCCACTCGCATGGAGACCCGACTTCCCTGGCGCCCCACGAGAGGCTCACTGACCTCGCCGTCGTACCTCGTGAGAAAGCGCACACTGGGGCCGCCGCTCGAGAACAACCCCAAGACTCCCCCGTCATCGCGAGATGAGGGCCTTCGTCTCCTGCATGGCCTAGAGACCAATCTCGCGACCTCTCTCCAAACGCCTCAGGAGGCTTGACTCCCTTTAGTCCACCCAGTGAGCTCCAAGAGATACCCGTCGCGACTCGAGAGCAGAGCGGGGTTCTTTGCTTCCACTCGAGATGGATGCCTGTCTCCCCGGGTGCGTCTGGAATGCAACCCCGAGATCCCTTTCGCCCCTGGAGAGGAACACTGGCTTCTGGACACAAGCCTAGATGAGGTCTATTGGCCCTGCAGTCACTCGAGAGCAATCCCCAGCTTTCCTTCGCAACTCGAATGGAAGATTGGACTTCCCTGGGCCAACACAAGAGGCATCCTGAATTCCCCGTCGTAACTCGAGAATCCCGCTGCAACTCGAGAAAATCCACGTGGTTCCCCCGTCATCGCAAGATGAAGCCCTTTCCCGCTACAGTGTCTCAGGAGAAGTCCCACGTTAGGTATTGGAGGTCGAAACGGTACTTGGCACCCTTGATGCGACCCACAAAGTGCCCCGACATCCCGGTCTCCCTCAAGAGGAACACCGAGGTTTTCCCGCACCACTTCCTCTGAGCCCCTTCTACCCTCCTGATCTGGACAGGAGGGTCGACTCCCCTGCTTTGTCTGGAAGGGGTTCCCGACCTTCCGGTCGCACCTCAGGATGAGGCCGGTCTCACGACGACATTCCAGACGTGGCCTCGTGGGTGGTTCCACATTCCGAAGGACCCCGATTTCCCGGTCCCCTCTTGATAAGAACCCGATGCCCGGACACCTCTTCGAACTCCACCCTGTGAATGAAGTCAACACGAAGGGGCAGTGACTCGCCCGTGCATCGTCGGGAAAAGACCCCCAGGTTCCAAATACCGCTCGACAAGTGGCCTGTCTCCCCGGGAACACCTCGAGAGGCAAGCGGAGTTCCATGCCTCAACCCAAGACGAGGCCTGACTCTCCTGTCCCAAGTCTGCAGGGACCTTGCGATCGGAGTCTGAAGTCAGAGGAACCCTGAGGTTCCTGCCTCAACTGGAGATGAGGCCCTCTTCCAATGCACCAAACCCAGTGGAGTGCCGAGAGGCCCCTCCCACCTCCAGTTTCCCTGACTTCTCAGAGCCACCATGAGAAGCCCCCTGAGGTCACCTGCACAAGTCGAGGGACCCCAGGGTGTCCTGCCTCAACCCGAGAAAGACCTCGAGAGACCTTCTTCAACACGTCTCGAGGCCAGATTCCCCTACTGCCGTGAGCCGGCATATTGCATATTGAGTGCATATTGCATATTGCATATTGAGTGCAGCACTTTCCACAGCATCATCTTTCAGGATCTGGAATAGCTCCACTGGAATTCTATCACTGCTGGGAGCCAGTGAGGAACTCCGCCCATGACAAAGGTCATGAGGAAGGAGGCTCGGCATACGCAAAGGCGGGATCGAGCTTCAGGAGTCCCCCTGGAAATTCTCGAGCATATACCCCCAAAACCAGAGTCTGCCTACTTTCTGCTTGTGCTTTCACCTAAACCTCTGACTTTACGGGGGGCTCTCCCCCACTACCTCTCTCTGAAAAAAGAGTTAGCTTACAGTTCCAGTTAATAATTCCTGGGTGTGACAGTGTTTAACCTACAAACTCCTTTGGAAATCCTCTAGCCTGCCTGAATAGGTTTTTCCGGCCACATGGGATTGTTCAGAGCCTCCCAACTGTGAGAGGCAGGAGATGTTCTAAACTGTCTAAACACAGATTCTTTTGAGTAGTTACAAGATTGATTAGAAATTGTATTGGTGAATGGTTTTTCACTTGTTGGGCCATTGTTTGCTGCTAAGTTTCCATATCCCTTACCTGCTGTGTCCCTGGCAGTGTATTGATTAATATAATTGGTGTAAGTAGTAGCTTTAATGTTTGTAACCTGGGACCCTTGAGTTAATTCTTTTTCTTGTTATAGCCCACCACACCTTTGCTCTGTAGGAATGCAACTTTATCTAATGCTTTTTTGGAGGGTGGCTCCTGACCAACCACCTTTAGAGAAAAATAAGTTTTCTGAAGAAAAGGTCTTAAAATGTTAACAGGCCTCCGGGCCAGAAGATGATGCAAATCACCTAAGCTTTTGCATATGATAAGTTTGCAGGAAGAAAGCCTGGTTTGCTGCAAGACTCGACCCCTTCCCCCATTATCCTCTATGCATAACTTAAGGTATAAAAACTACTTTGAAAAATAAAGTGCGGGCCTTGTTCACCGAAACTTGGTCTCACCATGTCGTTCTTTCTCTTACCTTCTGGCTGAATTATTCAGCCTCTTTTCTCCACTGAATTTCCTCACTGAGCTATCCTCATTCTATTACTCTTTATATCCTTAATTAACATTTAATTAAGCAGTGGTTTCCTGATCTTCGCCTACGCCGTCTCTCCTTCGAATACCCTGGATCAGCCGGGGCTGGTCCCCGGCACCCTACCATGGCTCGAGAGCAATGACGCGCTCGCCCTCGCCACTCGCATGGAGACCCGACTTCCCTGGCGCCCCACGAGAGGCTCACTGACCTCGCCGTCGTACCTCGTGAGAAAGCGCACACTGGGGCCGCCGCTCGAGAACAACCCCAAGACTCCCCCGTCATCGCGAGATGAGGGCCTTCGTCTCCTGCATGGCCTAGAGACCAATCTCGCGACCTCTCTCCAAACGCCTCAGGAGGCTTGACTCCCTTTAGTCCACCCAGTGAGCTCCAAGAGATACCCGTCGCGACTCGAGAGCAGAGCGGGGTTCTTTGCTTCCACTCGAGATGGATGCCTGTCTCCCCGGGTGTGTCTGGAATGCAACCCCGAGATCCCTGTCGCCCCTGGAGAGGAACACTGGCTTCTGGACACAAGCCTAGATGAGGTCTATTGGCCCTGCAGTCACTCGAGAGCAATCCCCAGCTTTCCTTCGCAACTCGAATGGAAGATTGGACTTCCCTGGGCCAACACAAGAGGCATCCTGAATTCCCCGTCGTAATTCGAGAATCCTGCTACACCTCGAGAAAAACCACGTGGTTCCCCCGTCATCGCAAGATGTAGCCCTGTGCCGCTACAGCGTCTCAGGAGAAGTCCCACTTTAGGAATTGGAGTTCGAAACGGTACTTGTCACCCTTGATGCGACCCACAAAGTGCCCCGACATCCCGGTCTCCCTCGAGAGGAACACCGAAGTTTTCCGGCAACACTTCCTCTGAGCCTCTTCTACCCTCCTGATCTGGACAGGAGGGTCGACTCCCCTGCTTTGTCTGGAAGGGGTTCCCGACCTTCCGGTCGCACCTCAGGATGAGGCCGGTCTCACGACGACATTCCAGACGTGGCCTCGTGGGTGGTTCCACATTCCGAAGGACCCCGATTTCCCGGTCCCCTCTTGATAAGAACCCGATGCCCGGACACCTCTTCGAACTCCACCCTGTGAATGAAGTCAACACGAAGGGGCAGTGACTCGCCCGTGCATCGTCGGGAAAAGACCCCCAGGTTCCAAATACCGCTCGACAAGTGGCCTGTCTCCCCGGGAACACCTCGAGAGGCAAGCGGAGTTCCATGCCTCAACCCAAGACGAGGCCTGACTCTCCTGTCCCAAGTCTGCAGGGACCTTGCGATCGGAGTCTGAAGTCAGAGGAACCCTGAGGTTCCTGCCTCAACTGGAGATGAGGCCCTCTTCCAATGCACCAAACCCAGTGGAGTGCCGAGAGGCCCCTCCCACCTCCAGTTTCCCTGACTTCTCAGAGCCACCATGAGAAGCCCCCTGAGGTCACCTGCACAAGTCGAGGGACCCCAGGGTGTCCTGCCTCAACCCGAGAAAGACCTCGAGAGACCTTCTTCAACACGTCTCGAGGCCAGATTCCCCTACTGCCGTGAGCCGGCATATTGCATATTGAGTGCATATTGCATATTGCATATTGAGTGCAGCACTTTCCACAGCATCATCTTTCAGGATCTGGAATAGCTCCACTGGAATTCTATCACTGCTGGGAGCCAGTGAGGAACTCCGCCCATGACAAAGGTCATGAGGAAGGAGGCTCGGCATACGCAAAGGCGGGATCGAGCTTCAGGAGTCCCCCTGGAAATTCTCGAGCATATACCCCCAAAACCAGAGTCTGCCTACTTTCTGCTTGTGCTTTCACCTAAACCTCTGACTTTACGGGGGGCTCTCCCCCACTACCTCTCTCTGAAAAAAGAGTTAGCTTACAGTTCCAGTTAATAATTCCTGGGTGTGACAGTGTTTAACCTACAAACTCCTTTGGAAATCCTCTAGCCTGCCTGAATAGGTTTTTCCGGCCACATGGGATTGTTCAGAGCCTCCCAACTGTGAGAGGCAGGAGATGTTCTAAACTGTCTAAACACAGATTCTTTTGAGTAGTTACAAGATTGATTAGAAATTGTATTGGTGAATGGTTTTTCACTTGTTGGGCCATTGTTTGCTGCTAAGTTTCCATATCCCTTACCTGCTGTGTCCCTGGCAGTGTATTGATTAATATAATTGGTGTAAGTAGTAGCTTTAATGTTTGTAACCTGGGACCCTTGAGTTAATTCTTTTTCTTGTTATAGCCCACCACACCTTTGCTCTGTAGGAATGCAACTTTATCTAATGCTTTTTTGGAGGGTGGCTCCTGACCAACCACCTTTAGAGAAAAATAAGTTTTCTGAAGAAAAGGTCTTAAAATGTTAACAGGCCTCCGGGCCAGAAGATGATGCAAATCACCTAAGCTTTTGCATATGATAAGTTTGCAGGAAGAAAGCCTGGTTTGCTGCAAGACTCGACCCCTTCCCCCATTATCCTCTATGCATAACTTAAGGTATAAAAACTACTTTGAAAAATAAAGTGCGGGCCTTGTTCACCGAAACTTGGTCTCACCATGTCGTTCTTTCTCTTACCTTCTGGCTGAATTATTCAGCCTCTTTTCTCCACTGAATTTCCTCACTGAGCTATCCTCATTCTATTACTCTTTATATCCTTAATTAACATTTAATTAAGCAGTGGTTTCCTGATCTTCGCCTACGCCGTCTCTCCTTCGAATACCCTGGATCAGCCGGGGCTGGTCCCCGGCACCCTACCATGGCTCGAGAGCAATGACGCGCTCGCCCTCGCCACTCGCATGGAGACCCGACTTCCCTGGCGCCCCACGAGAGGCTCACTGACCTCGCCGTCGTACCTCGTGAGAAAGCGCACACTGGGGCCGCCGCTCGAGAACAACCCCAAGACTCCCCCGTCATCGCGAGATGAGGGCCTTCGTCTCCTGCATGGCCTAGAGACCAATCTCGCGACCTCTCTCCAAACGCCTCAGGAGGCTTGACTCGCTTTAGTCCACCCAGTGAGCTCCAAGAGATACCCGTCGCGACTCGAGAGCAGAGCGGGGTTCTTTGCTTCCACTCGAGATGGATGCCTGTCTCCCCGGGTGTGTCTGGAATGCAACCCCGAGATCCCTGTCGCCCCTGGAGAGGAACACTGGCTTCTGGACACAAGCCTAGATGAGGTCTATTGGCCCTGCAGTCACTCGAGAGCAATCCCCAGCTTTCCTTCGCAACTCGAATGGAAGATTGGACTTCCCTGGGCCTACACAAGAGGCATCCTGAATTCCCCGTCGTAATTCGAGAATCCTGCTACACCTCGAGAAAAACCACGTGGTTCCCCCGTCATCGCAAGATGTAGCCCTGTGCCGCTACAGCGTCTCAGGAGAAGTCCCACTTTAGGAATTGGAGTTCGAAACGGTACTTGTCACCCTTGATGCGACCCACAAAGTGCCCCGACATCCCGGTCTCCCTCGAGAGGAACACCGAAGTTTTCCGGCAACACTTCCTCGGAGCCTCTTCTACCCTCCTGATCTGGACAGGAGGGTCGACTCCCCTGCTTTGTCTGGAAGGGGTTCCCGACCTTCCGGTCGCACCTCAGGATGAGGCCGGTCTCACGACGACATTCCAGACGTGGCCTCGTGGGTGGTTCCACATTCCGAAGGACCCCGATTTCCCGGTCCCCTCTTGATAAGAACCCGATGCCCGGACACCTCTTCGAACTCCACCCTGTGAATGAAGTCAACACGAAGGGGCAGTGACTCGCCCGTGCATCGTCGGGAAAAGACCCCCAGGTTCCAAATACCGCTCGACAAGTGGCCTGTCTCCCCGGGAACACCTCGAGAGGCAAGCGGAGTTCCATGCCTCAACCCAAGACGAGGCCTGACTCTCCTGTCCCAAGTCTGCAGGGACCTTGCGATCGGAGTCTGAAGTCAGAGGAACCCTGAGGTTCCTGCCTCAACTGGAGATGAGGCCCTCTTCCAATGCACCAAACCCAGTGGAGTGCCGAGAGGCCCCTCCCACCTCCAGTTTCCCTGACTTCTCAGAGCCACCATGAGAAGCCCCCTGAGGTCACCTGCACAAGTCGAGGGACCCCAGGGTGTCCTGCCTCAACCCGAGAAAGACCTCGAGAGACCTTCTTCAACACGTCTCGAGGCCAGATTCCCCTACTGCCGTGAGCCGGCATATTGCATATTGAGTGCATATTGCATATTGCATATTGAGTGCAGCACTTTCCACAGCATCATCTTTCAGGATCTGGAATAGCTCCACTGGAATTCTATCACTGCTGGGAGCCAGTGAGGAACTCCGCCCATGACAAAGGTCATGAGGAAGGAGGCTCGGCATACGCAAAGGCGGGATCGAGCTTCAGGAGTCCCCCTGGAAATTCTCGAGCATATACCCCCAAAACCAGAGTCTGCCTACTTTCTGCTTGTGCTTTCACCTAAACCTCTGACTTTACGGGGGGCTCTCCCCCACTACCTCTCTCTGAAAAAAGAGTTAGCTTACAGTTCCAGTTAATAATTCCTGGGTGTGACAGTGTTTAACCTACAAACTCCTTTGGAAATCCTCTAGCCTGCCTGAATAGGTTTTTCCGGCCACATGGGATTGTTCAGAGCCTCCCAACTGTGAGAGGCAGGAGATGTTCTAAACTGTCTAAACACAGATTCTTTTGAGTAGTTACAAGATTGATTAGAAATTGTATTGGTGAATGGTTTTTCACTTGTTGGGCCATTGTTTGCTGCTAAGTTTCCATATCCCTTACCTGCTGTGTCCCTGGCAGTGTATTGATTAATATAATTGGTGTAAGTAGTAGCTTTAATGTTTGTAACCTGGGACCCTTGAGTTAATTCTTTTTCTTGTTATAGCCCACCACACCTTTGCTCTGTAGGAATGCAACTTTATCTAATGCTTTTTTGGAGGGTGGCTCCTGACCAACCACCTTTAGAGAAAAATAAGTTTTCTGAAGAAAAGGTCTTAAAATGTTAACAGGCCTCCGGGCCAGAAGATGATGCAAATCACCTAAGCTTTTGCATATGATAAGTTTGCAGGAAGAAAGCCTGGTTTGCTGCAAGACTCGACCCCTTCCCCCATTATCCTCTATGCATAACTTAAGGTATAAAAACTACTTTGAAAAATAAAGTGCGGGCCTTGTTCACCGAAACTTGGTCTCACCATGTCGTTCTTTCTCTTACCTTCTGGCTGAATTATTCAGCCTCTTTTCTCCACTGAATTTCCTCACTGAGCTATCCTCATTCTATTACTCTTTATATCCTTAATTAACATTTAATTAAGCAGTGGTTTCCTGATCTTCGCCTACGCCGTCTCTCCTTCGAATACCCTGGATCAGCCGGGGCTGGTCCCCGGCACCCTACCATGGCTCGAGAGCAATGAGGCGCTCGCCCTCGCCACTCGCATGGAGACCCGACTTCCCTGGCGCCCCACGAGAGGCTCACTGACCTCGCCGTCGTACCTCGTGAGAAAGCGCACACTGGGGCCGCCGCTCGAGAACAACCCCAAGACTCCCCCGTCATCGCGAGATGAGGGCCTTCGTCTCCTGCATGGCCTAGAGACCAATCTCGCGACCTCTCTCCAAACGCCTCAGGAGGCTTGACTCGCTTTAGTCCACCCAGTGAGCTCCAAGAGATACCCGTCGCGACTCGAGAGCAGAGCGGGGTTCTTTGCTTCCACTCGAGATGGATGCCTGTCTCCCCGGGTGCGTCTGGAATGCAACCCCGAGATCCCTTTCGCCCCTGGAGAGGAACACTGGCTTCTGGACACAAGCCTAGATGAGGTCTATTGGCCCTGCAGTCACTCGAGAGCAATCCCCAGCTTTCCTTCGCAACTCGAATGGAAGATTGGACTTCCCTGGGCCAACACAAGAGGCATCCTGAATTCCCCGTCGTAACTCGAGAATCCCGCTGCAACTCGAGAAAATCCACGTGGTTCCCCCGTCATCGCAAGATGAAGCCCTTTCCCGCTACAGTGTCTCAGGAGAAGTCCCACGTTAGGTATTGGAGGTCGAAACGGTACTTGGCACCCTTGATGCGACCCACAAAGTGCCCCGACATCCCGGTCTCCCTCAAGAGGAACACCGAGGTTTTCCCGCACCACTTCCTCTGAGCCCCTTCTACCCTCCTGATCTGGACAGGAGGGTCGACTCCCCTGCTTTGTCTGGAAGGGGTTCCCGACCTTCCGGTCGCACCTCAGGATGAGGCCGGTCTCACGACGACATTCCAGACGTGGCCTCGTGGGTGGTTCCACATTCCGAAGGACCCCGATTTCCCGGTCCCCTCTTGATAAGAACCCGATGCCCGGACACCTCTTCGAACTCCACCCTGTGAATGAAGTCAACACGAAGGGGCAGTGACTCGCCCGTGCATCGTCGGGAAAAGACCCCCAGGTTCCAAATACCGCTCGACAAGTGGCCTGTCTCCCCGGGAACACCTCGAGAGGCAAGCGGAGTTCCATGCCTCAACCCAAGACGAGGCCTGACTCTCCTGTCCCAAGTCTGCAGGGACCTTGCGATCGGAGTCTGAAGTCAGAGGAACCCTGAGGTTCCTGCCTCAACTGGAGATGAGGCCCTCTTCCAATGCACCAAACCCAGTGGAGTGCCGAGAGGCCCCTCCCACCTCCAGTTTCCCTGACTTCTCAGAGCCACCATGAGAAGCCCCCTGAGGTCACCTGCACAAGTCGAGGGACCCCAGGGTGTCCTGCCTCAACCCGAGAAAGACCTCGAGAGACCTTCTTCAACACGTCTCGAGGCCAGATTCCCCTACTGCCGTGAGCCGGCATATTGCATATTGAGTGCATATTGCATATTGCATATTGAGTGCAGCACTTTCCACAGCATCATCTTTCAGGATCTGGAATAGCTCCACTGGAATTCTATCACTGCTGGGAGCCAGTGAGGAACTCCGCCCATGACAAAGGTCATGAGGAAGGAGGCTCGGCATACGCAAAGGCGGGATCGAGCTTCAGGAGTCCCCCTGGAAATTCTCGAGCATATACCCCCAAAACCAGAGTCTGCCTACTTTCTGCTTGTGCTTTCACCTAAACCTCTGACTTTACGGGGGGCTCTCCCCCACTACCTCTCTCTGAAAAAAGAGTTAGCTTACAGTTCCAGTTAATAATTCCTGGGTGTGACAGTGTTTAACCTACAAACTCCTTTGGAAATCCTCTAGCCTGCCTGAATAGGTTTTTCCGGCCACATGGGATTGTTCAGAGCCTCCCAACTGTGAGAGGCAGGAGATGTTCTAAACTGTCTAAACACAGATTCTTTTGAGTAGTTACAAGATTGATTAGAAATTGTATTGGTGAATGGTTTTTCACTTGTTGGGCCATTGTTTGCTGCTAAGTTTCCATATCCCTTACCTGCTGTGTCCCTGGCAGTGTATTGATTAATATAATTGGTGTAAGTAGTAGCTTTAATGTTTGTAACCTGGGACCCTTGAGTTAATTCTTTTTCTTGTTATAGCCCACCACACCTTTGCTCTGTAGGAATGCAACTTTATCTAATGCTTTTTTGGAGGGTGGCTCCTGACCAACCACCTTTAGAGAAAAATAAGTTTTCTGAAGAAAAGGTCTTAAAATGTTAACAGGCCTCCGGGCCAGAAGATGATGCAAATCACCTAAGCTTTTGCATATGATAAGTTTGCAGGAAGAAAGCCTGGTTTGCTGCAAGACTCGACCCCTTCCCCCATTATCCTCTATGCATAACTTAAGGTATAAAAACTACTTTGAAAAATAAAGTGCGGGCCTTGTTCACCGAAACTTGGTCTCACCATGTCGTTCTTTCTCTTACCTTCTGGCTGAATTATTCAGCCTCTTTTCTCCACTGAATTTCCTCACTGAGCTATCCTCATTCTATTACTCTTTATATCCTTAATTAACATTTAATTAAGCAGTGGTTTCCTGATCTTCGCCTACGCCGTCTCTCCTTCGAATACCCTGGATCAGCCGGGGCTGGTCCCCGGCACCCTACCATGGCTCGAGAGCAATGAGGCGCTCGCCCTCGCCACTCGCATGGAGACCCGACTTCCCTGGCGCCCCACGAGAGGCTCACTGACCTCGCCGTCGTACCTCGTGAGAAAGCGCACACTGGGGCCGCCGCTCGAGAACAACCCCAAGACTCCCCCGTCATCGCGAGATGAGGGCCTTCGTCTCCTGCATGGCCTAGAGACCAATCTCGCGACCTCTCTCCAAACGCCTCAGGAGGCTTGACTCGCTTTAGTCCACCCAGTGAGCTCCAAGAGATACCCGTCGCGACTCGAGAGCAGAGCGGGGTTCTTTGCTTCCACTCGAGATGGAGGCCTGTCTCCCCGGGTGTGTCTGGAATGCAACCCCGAGATCCCTGTCGCCCCTGGAGAGGAACACTGGCTTCTGGACACAAGCCTAGATGAGGTCTATTGGCCCTGCAGTCACTCGAGAGAAATCCCCAGCTTTCCTTCGCAACTCGAATGGAAGATTGGACTTCCCTGGGCCTACACAAGAGGCATCCTGAATTCCCCGTCGTAATTCGAGAATCCTGCTACACCTCGAGAAAAACCACGTGGTTCCCCCGTCATCGCAAGATGTAGCCCTGTGCCGCTACAGCGTCTCAGGAGAAGTCCCACTTTAGGAATTGGAGTTCGAAACGGTACTTGTCACCCTTGATGCGACCCACAAAGTGCCCCGACATCCCGGTCTCCCTCGAGAGGAACACCGAAGTTTTCCGGCAACACTTCCTCGGAGCCTCTTCTACCCTCCTGATCTGGACAGGAGGGTCGACTCCCCTGCTTTGTCTGGAAGGGGTTCCCGACCTTCCGGTCGCACCTCAGGATGAGGCCGGTCTCACGACGACATTCCAGACGTGGCCTCGTGGGTGGTTCCACATTCCGAAGGACCCCGATTTCCCGGTCCCCTCTTGATAAGAACCCGATGCCCGGACACCTCTTCGAACTCCACCCTGTGAATGAAGTCAACACGAAGGGGCAGTGACTCGCCCGTGCATCGTCGGGAAAAGACCCCCAGGTTCCAAATACCGCTCGACAAGTGGCCTGTCTCCCCGGGAACACCTCGAGAGGCAAGCGGAGTTCCATGCCTCAACCCAAGACGAGGCCTGACTCTCCTGTCCCAAGTCTGCAGGGACCTTGCGATCGGAGTCTGAAGTCAGAGGAACCCTGAGGTTCCTGCCTCAACTGGAGATGAGGCCCTCTTCCAATGCACCAAACCCAGTGGAGTGCCGAGAGGCCCCTCCCACCTCCAGTTTCCCTGACTTCTCAGAGCCACCATGAGAAGCCCCCTGAGGTCACCTGCACAAGTCGAGGGACCCCAGGGTGTCCTGCCTCAACCCGAGAAAGACCTCGAGAGACCTTCTTCAACACGTCTCGAGGCCAGATTCCCCTACTATGACTTGAGAGTAAAGACGCGCTCCCCCTCGCCATTCGCATGGAGACCCGACTTCCTTGCCGCCCCACGAGAGGCTCACTGACCTCGCCGTCGTACCTCGCGAGAAACCGCACACTGGGGCCGCCGCTCGAGAACAACCCCGAGCCTCCCCCGTCATCGCGACTTGAGGGCCTTCGTCTCCTGTATGGCCTAGAGACCAGTCTCTCGACCTCTCTCCAAACGCCTCAGGAGGCTTGACTCCCTTTAGTCCACCCAGTGAGCTCCAAGAGATACCCGTCGCGACTCAAGAGCAGAGCGGGGTTCTTTGCTTCCACTCGAGATGGATGCCTGTCTCCCCGGGTGCGTCTGGAATGCAACCCCGAGATCCCTTTCGCCCCTGGAGAGGAACATTGGCTTCTGGACACAAGCCTAGATGAGGTCTATTGGCCCTGCAGTCACTCGAGAGCAATCCCCAGCTTTCCTTCGCAACTCGAATGGAAGATTGGACTTCCCTGGGCCAACACAAGAGGCATCCTGAATTCCCCGTCGTAACTCGAGAATCCCGCTGCAACTCGAGAAAATCCACGTGGTTCCCCCGTCATCGCAAGATGAAGCCCTTTCCCGCTACAGTGTCTCAGGAGAAGTCCCACGTTAGGTATTGGAGGTCGAAACGGTACTTGGCACCCTTGATGCGACCCACAAAGTGCCCCGACATCCCGGTCTCCCTCAAGAGGAACACCGAGGTTTTCCCGAACCACTTCCTCTGAGCCCCTTCTACCCTCCTGATCTCGACAGGAGGGTCGACTCCGCTGCTTTGTCTGGAAGGGGTTCCCGACCTTCCGGTCGCACCTCAGGATGAGGCCGGTCTCACGACGACATTCCAGACGTAGCCTCGTGGGTGCTTCCACATTGTGAAGGACCCCGATTTCCCGGTCCCCTCTTGATAAGAACCCGATGCCCGGACACCTCTCCGAACTCCACCCTGTGAATGAAGTCAACACGAAGGGGCAGTCACTCGTCCATGTATCGTCCGGAAAAACCCCCAGGTTCCAAATACAGCTCGACAAGTGGCCTCTCTCCCCGGGGAGACCTCGAGAGATAAGCGGAGTTCCATGCCACAACCCAAGACGAGGCCTGACTCTCCTGTTCCCAGTCTGCAGGGACCCTGCGATCAGAGTCTGAAATCAGAGGAACCCGGACGTTCCTGCCTCACCTGGAGATGAGGCCCTCTTCCAATGCACCAAACCCAGTGGAGTGCCGAGAGGCCCCTCCCACCTCCAGTTTCCCTGACTTCTCAGAGCCACCATGAGAAGCCCCCTGAGGTCACCTGCACAAGTCCAGGGAAGCCAGGGTTTCCTGCCTCAATCCGAGAAAGACCTCGAAAAAACAGGAACAAAATGAAAATTTAAATGTGATATGAGCTTTTAGATAAACTATGAACACTAATTACACTCGAAAATATCTGCCTATGAGAGTCTTGATTGAAGGCAGAGGAGAAGGGGTCGACAGAGGCTAAGATGGTTGGATGGCATCACTGATTCGATGGACATGAGTTTGAGCAAGCCCCTGGAGTTGGTGATGGACACGGAAGCCCAGCGTCCTGCAGGCCACGGGGTCCCAAAGAGTCAGACACGACTGAGCCACTGAACTGAACTGAACATACAATCGTTTCTCCAGGTGTTTTGGTTACCCGAGTTTCTATCCTGTGCTAAACTAAGTGACGACAGTGTACTGAAGAGCTGGGTCATTTCCAAATAAATTAAAGTTCTGAAACATTCACGCCTTGAAAGGACCTCCCTTTTACACAGAAACAAAAGAGATTTTTGACTATCCAATAATAGTGTCTGGCACCATCCTGACATGTGAAACGTAAGAAAGCAATTTTTTTTGTTTTGTTTGGTTCTGATATTGGGTGTGTGTGTGTGTGTGTGTGTGTGTGTGTGTGTGTGCGTGAGTGCGGGGGAGGGGAGGGGCGCTACTATCACTGATAGGTATGTTCACCAATCTGTCGAATGCCAATATAAAAGTCAGTTCTTGGTTGCTGAAGGGAAATGTATGACTTGGTATTAAAAGAAGGTATGTGGCATGAAATCGCATTTTCTGAAGGAAAACAACGTCGTTCTTTCTTCCAGGTGGCAGTTTCAGGATGGGAGAAGCAAAGGAATGGGTACAGAATGGGATAAGGAGGTTGTAGGGAAAGTGGACCCCCAGAAAAGAGTGTTGTGCCTAGCACAAGGTTTCTTGAGAGGTTGAACTGCCTTTGCTAATGGATTTTAAGTTTCTTTACCTCTTCCGTGATCTCTTCTAGGTTGACCTAGAAGAGAAATCTTTTGTTAGCTTTGGCTAAGTGGAGAAGTATTGCTTCACGGTGACTTGTGTGATCCTACCTGACTGTTCTGAACCCTTTTGATATCTATGCACTGCTGCTGCTGCTGCTGCGAAGTCGTTTCAGTCGTGTCCGAGTCTGTGTGACCCCATGGACGGCAGCCCACCAGGCCCCGCAGTCCCTGGGGTTCTCCAGGCAAGAACACTGGAGTGGGTTGCCATGTCCTCCTCCAATGCATGAAAGTGAAATGTGAAAGTGAAGTCGCTCAGTCGTGCCCGACTCTGAGCGACCCCATGGACTGCAGCCTACCAGGCTCTTGGGTCCATGGGATTTTCCAGGCAAGAGTACTGGAGTGGGGTGCCATTGCCTTCTCCCATATCTATTCACAAGCCTGCCTAAATCATTGACTTCTAGCCACCTTTGGGATGCCAATGACCACCCAGCCTTACCAGGCCACAGAGGAGAGAAAACACTTAACCACAGGAGGTCCGGGTAAGGAACAAGGAACTAACAAGCTCCCAGCAACCAGGATTCTGCAGAGGTCAACAAGAGGTCAGCAAGAGATGGGAGACTGCAGTCCAGAGGTCCTAGCAACTTCCAGCGAGCAGCAAAGACCCAGCATAGTCAAAACGAATTCAATGTTACCCAAAACAAATAAATAAACGGACAGAAGTTCTTGGAACACACGACTGAGGTTAGGGGTGAGGCAGTACATGTATGTGCCAGGATACTCTTAAAGTATACTCTTAACATAGATGAGGAGAACAAGGTAGGAGGAAAACTTACTGTTTGGTTCAGGTCGCTTCTGAGCCTTTTGGGGGAACCGACCTGAAGCCAGAGTCTAGCGGAAATACACAGGCTTTGAACATCGCTGAAGACCAACATTTCCTAAGGAAAAAACGCATTGCTTAGCTCAAGGTTTGTCTGGGAAATTCTTACACATCAGGAGATGGCTCCGAGGTGGATTTCTACAAAGAACATCCATGCAAAGGACAAGCCTGCACAGCTCTGTGCACATGTGCCCCCTCCCCTCCTCACAGACAGCGGCATTTCCAAGTGACCTCCTAAGGCCTTCGCCAAACTACAGGGGCACCTCTGGGCTTCCTGTTTCCCTCATTTTTCGGAATCTTTTCTAAAAAAAAAGAAACACAAAAAGCAAATTAAAAAAAAAAAAAACCCGCACATTTCTTCGTACAATGCCACAGTGGAAGGAACACAGGCCTTCAATATTAAGACCTAAATTTGCAAAAAACTTGGAGCTTGGTTTTTTGTTTTGTTTGGTTTTGTTTTGTTTGAATCAAACCACCACATCATTTAAAAGTTTTACACGTTCTAATTATTCGGTTCCAAAACACCAAACTTGTACTGCACACGGTCCCCATGGAAAGGCCCCCTCAGCAGGACAGCCACAGATGCTGCCATGAAAGGGCAGCAGGGTGCCCTCCTCCCTTGTTTGCTGCCTGGGCGGCCACCGGGTTTTGAAACCCATGCACCCTACTAAGTTTCTAGGGTGCAATTCGTGGACCCTTCCCTTTCCCATCCCAGCAGGTGGTCAAGGGCCCGCTGGCCTCCAAAGTGCCAGAAGCAGGGCTGGGCCAGCCGGCCAGAGTTCAGGGTTCTGGCCCTTGGACTTGCAGCGGACACTCGGCTGCTTGGGAAAACCGCGCGGCTCTGACCTTTCAGCAAAGGGGTGGAGCGGTCAAGGCCTTGAGCCCAAAGGCGAGGCCTTTCTGCGACCGCCAGGTTGTGCCAACAGAGGGCGGACTACGTGGTTCCCTGCTCCACGCAGTCCCAGTTCCCTGACCTGTGGTCCGCACCCCTCCGCCGCGCCCACTGGATGCCGACCCTTGGGGACCCAGGAGCACACGCAGTGGGCGTTCCCAGCCGCCACGGCGACCCCCGAGAGGACAACGGGGAAGCCCTCCCCCACCCCCGCCTGGGGCCGACCCCCGCCCCGCGCCGCCCCGCCCCTGCCATGCTCCCGGTGCCTTCCCAGCCGCAGTGGGGATCCCCGGAGCACAACTGGGACCGCCCCCCATCCCCGCCACGACCCGATTCCCGACCCGCGCCGCCCGGCTTCGCCCCGCCCCGGGCGCGCTCCCGGTGCGCTGCCCACCTTCACCACGGGCTCCCGGTGAGCCCCGCCCCCACGCCCGGTTCCAGGAGAGCCTCTGGGACCTCGCTCCCGCCGCCCGGTGAAACGGGAGGACAATCCATCCAGCCCACAGAGGCAATCCAAGCTGTCTAGAATTCAGGGATCAAACGAGGGCTACGGAAAGGAAAGACGACCTGACCTAGGAGGGCCATGATATTCTATAGAACCGGACAAAGTTGGTTTCCAAGGAAACTTGATTCCTTGGAACTCGGAAAGCTGGTTCTTTTCATATGCAATTCCAAACCCTGAGCTCCTTCCCAAAGCCTGCCTGGCCGCCAGCCCCACCCCCCACTCCCCAGAAAAAACGGCTCAAAGAAATCTTTTCCATCTCAGGCGGAAAACTGGAAGATGTCTTGTCTTGTCTGTCTGGATTGATGTCTGTGTCAGTGTGAGCCTTGTGATTTTTGATAATAGTGCTCAAGTTCTGAGTTCTTATTTCAATGGTCTCAAGACAAGGCAGCCCTTGCAAACCCAACTGCTTCCAATACAAGAAAACTTTGACCTCAGGGAATGTCAGAGTCCCGTGAACTGGGAACTAGATAATATGAAATATCTAGTAGTTTTGGTTTTGCTCCTCTACTGTAGACATGTCTAAGAGTCATCAACATGAAGCACAAGATGTTCATAGTGCCTCGGTTTGTTCTAAGGTAAAAATTGCTATATCGTTCTATCTGTCACAAGCTTGTCAACAAGAAAGTACCTCGAAAGAACAGGAACAAAACGAAAAATTAAATGTGATATGAGCTTTTAGATAAACTATGAACACTAATTACACTCGAAAATATCTGCCTATGAGAGTCTTGATTGAAGGCAGAGGAGAAGGGGACGACAGAGGCTAAGATGGTTGGATGGCATCACTGATTCGATGGACATGAGTTTGAGCAAGCCCCTGGAGTTGGTGATGGACACGGAAGCCCAGCGTCCTGCAGGCCACGGGGTCCCAAAGAGTCAGACACGACTGAGCCACTGAACTGAACTGAACATACAATCGTTTCTCCAGGTGTTTTGGTTACCCGAGTTTCTATCCTGTGCTAAACTAAGTGACGACAGTGTACTGAAGAGCTGGGTCATTTCCAAATAAATTCAAGTTCTGAAACATTCACGCCTTGAAAGGACCTCCCTTTTACACAGAAACAAAAGAGATTTTTGACTATCCAATAAGAGTGTCTGGCACCATCCTGACATGTGAAACGTAAGAAAGCAATTTTTTTTGTTTTGTTTGGTTCTGATCTTGGGTGTGTGTGTGTGTGTGTGTGTGTGTGTGTGCGTGCGTGCGGGGGAGGGGAGGGGCGCTACTATCACTGATAGGTATGTTCACCAATCTGTCGAATGCCAATATAAAAGTCAGTTCTTGGTTGCTGAAGGGAAATGTATGACTTGGTATTAAAAGAAGGTATGTGGCATGAAATCGCATTTTCTGAAGGAAAACGACGTCGTTCTTTCTTCCAGGTGGCAGTTTGAGGATGGGAGAAGCAAAGGAATGGGTACAGAATGGGATCAGGAGGTTGTAGGGAAAGTGGACCCCCAGAAAAGAGTGTTGTGCCTAGCACAAGGTTTCTTGAGAGGTTGAACTGCCTTTGCTAATGGATTTTAAGTTTCTTTACCTCTTCCGTGATCTCTTCTAGGTTGACCTAGAAGAGAAATCTTTTGTTAGCTTTGGCTAAGTGGAGAAGTATTGCTTCACGGTGACTTGTGTGATCCTACCTGACTGTTCTAAACCCTTTTGATATCTATGCACTGCTGCTGCTGCTGCTGCTGCTGCTGCTGCTGCGAAGTCGTTTCAGTCGTGTCCGAGTCTGTGTGACCCCATGGACGGCAGCCCACCAGGCCCCGCAGTCCCTGGGGTTCTCCAGGCAAGAACACTGGAGTGGGTTGCCATGTCCTCCTCCAATGCATGAAAGTGAAATGTGAAAGTGAAGTCGCTCAGTCGTGCCCGACTCTGAGCGACCCCATGGACTGCAGCCTACCAGGCTCTTCCGTCCATGAGATTTTCCAGGCAAGAGTACTGGAGTGGGGTGCCATTGCCTTCTCCCATATCTATTCACAAGCCTGCCTAAATCATTGACTTCTAGCCACCTTTGGGATGCCAATGCCCACCCACCCTTACCAGGCCCCAGAGGAGAGAAAACACTTACCACAGGAGGTCCGGGTAAGGAACAAGGAACTAACAAGCTCCCAGCAACCAGGATTCTGCAGAGGTCAACAAGAGGTCAGCAAGAGATGGGAGACTGCAGTCCAGAGGTCCTAGCAACTTCCAGCGAGCAGCAAAGACCCAGCATAGTCAAAACGAATTCAATGTTACCCAAAACAAATAAATAAACGGACAGAAGTTCTTGGAACACATGACTGAGGCTAGGGGTGAGGCAGTACATGTATGTGCCAGGATACTCTTAAAGTATACTCTTAACGTAGATGAGGAGAACAAGGTAGGAGGAAAACTTACTGTTTGGTTCAGGTCGCTTCGGAGCCTTTTGGGGGAACCGACCTGAAGCCAGAGTCTAGCCGAAATACACAGGCTTTGAACATCGCTGAAGACCAACATTTCCTAAGGAAAAAACGCATTGCTTAGCTCAAGGTTTGTCTGGGAAATTCTTACACATCAGGAGATGGCTCCGAGGTGGATTTCTACAAAGAACATCCATGCAAAGGACAAGCCTGCACAGCTCTGTGCACATCTGCCCCCTCCCCCCCTCACAGCCAGCAGCATTTCCAAGTGACCTCCTAAGGCCTTCGCCAAACTACAGGGGCACCTCTGGGCTTCCTGTTTCCCTCATTTTTCGGAATCTTTTCTAAAAAAAAAGAAAAACAAAAAACAAATTAAAAAAAAAAAAAACCCGCACATTTCTTCGTACAATGCCACAGTGGAAGGAACACAGGCCTTCAATATTAAGACCTAAATTTGCAAAAAACTTGGAGCTTGGTTTTTTGTTTTGTTTGGTTTTGTTTTGTTTGAATCAAACCACCACATCATTTAAAAGTTTTACACGTTCTAATTATTCGGTTCCAAAACACCAAACTTGTACTGCACACGGTCCCCATGGAAAGGCCCCCTCAGCAGGACAGCCACAGATGCTGCCATGAAAGGGCAGCAGGGTGCCCTCCTCCCTTGTTTGCTGCCTGGGCGGCCACCGGGTTTTGAAACCCATGCACCCTACTAAGTTTCTAGGGTGCAATTCGTGGACCCTTCCCTTTCCCATCCCAGCAGGTGGTCAAGGGCCCGCTGGCCTCCAAAGTGCCAGAAGCAGGGCTGGGCCAGCCGGCCAGAGTTCAGGGTTCTGGCCCTTGGACTTGCAGCGGACACTCGGCTGCTTGGGAAAACCGCGCGGCTCTGACCTTTCAGCAAAGGGGTGGAGCGGTCAAGGCCTTGAGCCCAAAGGCGAGGCCTTTCTGCGACCGCCAGGTTGTGCCAACAGAGGGCGGACTACGTGGTTCCCTGCTCCACGCAGTCCCAGTTCCCTGACCTGTGGTCCGCACCCCTCCGCCGCGCCCACTGGATGCCGACCCTTGGGGACCCAGGAGCGCACGCAGTGGGCGTTCCCAGCCGCCACGGCGACCCCCGAGAGGACAACGGGGAAGCCCTCCCCCACCCCCGCCAGGAGCCGACCCCCGCCCCGCGCCGCCCCGCCCCTGCCATGCTCCCGGTGCCTTCCCAGCCGCAGTGGGGATCCCCGGAGCACAACTGGGACCGCCCCCCATCCCCGCCACGACCCGATTCCCGACCCGCGCCGCCCGGCTTCGCCCCGCCCCGGGCGCGCTCCCGGTGCGCTGCCCACCTTCACCACGGGCTCCCGGTGAGCCCCGCCCCCACGCCCGGTTCCAGGAGAGCCTCTGGGACCTCGCTCCCGCCGCCCGGTGAAACGGGAGGACAATCCATCCAGCCCACAGAGGCAATCCAAGCTGTCTAGAATTCAGGGATCCAACGAGGGCTACGGAAAGGAAAGACGACCTGACCTAGGAGGGCCATGATATTCTATAGAACCGGACAAAGTTGGTTTCCAAGGAAACTTGATTCCTTGGAACCCGGAAAGCTGGTTCTTTTCATATGCAATTCCAAACCCTGAGCTCCTTCCCAAAGCCTGCCTGGCCGCCAGCCCCACCCCCCACTCCCCAGAAAAAACGGCTCAAAGAAATCTTTTCCATCTCAGGCGGAAAACTGGAAGATGTCTTGTCTTGTCTGTCTGGATTGATGTCTGTGTCAGTGTGAGCCTTGTGATTTTTGATAATAGTGCTCAAGTTCTGAGTTCTTATTTCAATGGTCTCAAGACAAGGCAGCCCTTGCAAACCCAACTGCTTCCAATACAAGAAAACTTTGACCTCAGGGAATGTCAGAGTCCCGTGAACTGGGAACTAGTCAATATGAAATATCTAGTAGTTTTGTTTTTGCTCCTCTACTGTAGACATGTCTAAGAGTCATCAACATGAAGCACAAAATGTTCATAGTGCCTCGGTTTGTTCTAAGGTAAAAATTGCTATATCGTTCTATCTGTCACAAGCTTGTCAACAAGAAAGTACCTCGAAAGAACAGGAACAAAACGAAAAATTAAATGTGATATGAGCTTTTAGATAAACTATGAACACTAATTACACTCGAAAATATCTGCCTATGAGAGTCTTGATTGAAGGCAGAGGAGAAGGGGACGACAGAGGCTAAGATGGTTGGATGGCATCACTGATTCGATGGACATGAGTTTGAGCAAGCCCCTGGAGTTGGTGATGGACACGGAAGCCCAGCGTCCTGCAGGCCACGGGGTCCCAAAGAGTCAGACACGACTGAGCCACTGAACTGAACTGAACATACAATCGTTTCTCCAGGTGTTTTGGTTACCCGAGTTTCTATCCTGTGCTAAACTAAGTGACGACAGTGTACTGAAGAGCTGGGTCATTTCCAAATAAATTAAAGTTCTGAAACATTCACGCCTTGAAAGGACCTCCCTTTTACACAGAAACAAAAGAGATTTTTGACTATCCAATAAGAGTGTCTGGCACCATCCTGACATGTGAAACGTAAGAAAGCAATTTTTTTTTGTTTTGTTTGGTTCTGATCTTGGGTGTGTGTGTGTGTGTGTGTGTGTGTGTGTGCGCGTGCGTGCGGGGGAGGGGAGGGGCGCTACTATCACTGATAGGTATGTTCACCAATCTGTCGAATGCCAATATAAAAGTCAGTTCTTGGTTGCTGAAGGGAAATGTATGACTTGGTATTAAAAGAAGGTATGTGGCATGAAATCGCATTTTCTGAAGGAAAACGACGTCGTTCTTTCTTCCAGGTGGCAGTTTGAGGATGGGAGAAGCAAAGGAATGGGTACAGAATGGGATCAGGAGGTTGTAGGGAAAGTGGACCCCCAGAAAAGAGTGTTGTGCCTAGCACAAGGTTTCTTGAGAGGTTGAACTGCCTTTGCTAATGGATTTTAAGTTTCTTTACCTCTTCCGTGATCTCTTCTAGGTTGACCTAGAACAGAAATCTTTTGTTAGCTTTGGCTAAGTGGAGAAGTATTGCTTCACGGTGACTTGTGTGATCCTACCTGACTGTTCTAAACCCTTTTGATATCTATGCACTGCTGCTGCTGCTGCTGCTGCTGCTGCTGCTGCGAAGTCGTTTCAGTCGTGTCCGAGTCTGTGTGACCCCATGGACGGCAGCCCACCAGGCCCCGCAGTCCCTGGGGTTCTCTAGGCAAGAACACTGGAGTGGGTTGCCATGTCCTCCTCCAATGCATGAAAGTGAAATGTGAAAGTGAAGTCGCTCAGTCGTGCCCGACTCTGAGCGACCCCATGGACTGCAGCCTACCAGGCTCTTCGGTCCATGAGATTTTCCAGGCAAGAGTACTGGAGTGGGGTGCCATTGCCTTCTCCCATATCTATTCACAAGCCTGCCTAAATCATTGACTTCTAGCCACCTTTGGGATGCCAATGACCACCCAGCCTTACCAGGCCACAGAGGAGAGAAAACACTTACCACAGGAGGTCCGGGTAAGGAACAAGGAACTAACAAGCTCCCACCAACCAGGATTCTGCAGAGGTCAACAAGAGGTCAGCAAGAGATGGGAGACTGCAGTCCAGAGGTCCTAGCAACTTCCAGCGAGCAGCAAAGACCCAGCATAGTCAAAACGAATTCAATGTTACCCAAAACAAATAAATAAACGGACAGAAGTTCTTGGAACACATGACTGAGGCTAGGGGTGAGGCAGTACATGTATGTGCCAGGATACTCTTAAAGTATACTCTTAACGTAGATGAGGAGAACAAGGTAGGAGGAAAACTTACTGTTTGGTTCAGGTCGCTTCTGAGCCTTTTGGGGGAACCGACCTGAAGCCAGAGTCTAGCCGAAATACACAGGCTTTGAACATCGCTGAAGACCAACATTTCCTAAGGAAAAAACGCATTGCTTAGCTCAAGGTTTGTCTGGGAAATTCTTACACATCAGGAGATGGCTCCGAGGTGGATTTCTACAAAGAACATCCATGCAAAGGACAAGCCTGCACAGCTCTGTGCACATCTGCCCCCTCCCCCCCTCACAGCCAGCAGCATTTCCAAGTGACCTCCTAAGGCCTTCGCCAAACTACAGGGGCACCTCTGGGCTTCCTGTTTCCCTCATTTTTCGGAATCTTTTCTAAAAAAAAAGAAAAACAAAAAACAAATTAAAAAAAAAAAAAAAAACCCGCACATTTCTTCGTACAATGCCACAGTGGAAGGAACACAGGCCTTCAATATTAAGACCTAAATTTGCAAAAAACTTGGAGCTTGGTTTTTTGTTTTGTTTGGTTTTGTTTTGTTTGAATCAAACCACCACATCATTTAAAATTTTTACACGTTCTAATTATTCGGTTCCAAAACACCAAACTTGTACTGCACACGGTCCCCATGGAAAGGCCCCCTCAGCAGGACAGCCACAGATGCTGCCATGAAAGGGCAGCAGGGTGCCCTCCTCCCTTGTTTGCTGCCTGGGCGGCCACCGGGTTTTGAAACCCATGCACCCTACTAAGTTTCTAGGGTGCAATTCGTGGACCCTTCCCTTTCCCATCCCAGCAGGTGGTCAAGGGCCCGCTGGCCTCCAAAGTGCCAGAAGCAGGGCTGGGCCAGCCGGCCAGAGTTCAGGGTTCTGGCCCTTGGACTTGCAGCGGACACTCGGCTGCTTGGGAAAACCGCGCGGCTCTGACCTTTCAGCAAAGGGGTGGAGCGGTCAAGGCCTTGAGCCCAAAGGCGAGGCCTTTCTGCGACCGCCAGGTTGTGCCAACAGAGGGCGGACTACGTGGTTCCCTGCTCCACGCAGTCCCAGTTCCCTGACCTGTGGTCCGCACCCCTCCGCCGCGCCCACTGGATGCCGACCCTTGGGGACCCAGGAGCGCACGCAGTGGGCGTTCCCAGCCGCCACGGCGACCCCCGAGAGGACAACGGGGAAGCCCTCCCCCACCCCCGCCAGGAGCCGACCCCCGCCCCGCGCCGCCCCGCCCCTGCCATGCTCCCGGTGCCTTCCCAGCCGCAGTGGGGATCCCCGGAGCACAACTGGGACCGCCCCCCATCCCCGCCACGACCCGATTCCCGACCCGCGCCGCCCGGCTTCGCCCCGCCCCGGGCGCGCTCCCGGTGCGCTGCCCACCTTCACCACGGGCTCCCGGTGAGCCCCGCCCCCACGCCCGGTTCCAGGAGAGCCTCTGGGACCTCGCTCCCGCCGCCCGGTGAAACGGGAGGACAATCCATCCAGCCCACAGAGGCAATCCAAGCTGTCTAGAATTCAGGGATCCAACGAGGGCTACGGAAAGGAAAGACGACCTGACCTAGGAGGGCCATGATATTCTATAGAACCGGACAAAGTTGGTTTCCAAGGAAACTTGATTCCTTGGAACCCGGAAAGCTGGTTCTTTTCATATGCAATTCCAAACCCTGAGCTCCTTCCCAAAGCCTGCCTGGCCGCCAGCCCCACCCCCCACTCCCCAGAAAAAACGGCTCAAAGAAATCTTTTCCATCTCAGGCGGAAAACTGGAAGATGTCTTGTCTTGTCTGTCTGGATTGATGTCTGTGTCAGTGTGAGCCTTGTGATTTTTGATAATAGTGCTCAAGTTCTGAGTTCTTATTTCAATGGTCTCAAGACAAGGCAGCCCTTGCAAACCCAACTGCTTCCAATACAAGAAAACTTTGACCTCAGGGAATGTCAGAGTCCCGTGAACTGGGAACTAGTCAATATGAAATATCTAGTAGTTTTGTTTTTGCTCCTCTACTGTAGACATGTCTAAGAGTCATCAACATGAAGCACAAAATGTTCATAGTGCCTCGGTTTGTTCTAAGGTAAAAATTGCTATATCGTTCTATCTGTCACAAGCTTGTCAACAAGAAAGTACCTCGAAAGAACAGGAACAAAACGAAAAATTAAATGTGATATGAGCTTTTAGATAAACTATGAACACTAATTACACTCGAAAATATCTGCCTATGAGAGTCTTGATTGAAGGCAGAGGAGAAGGGGACGACAGAGGCTAAGATGGTTGGATGGCATCACTGATTCGATGGACATGAGTTTGAGCAAGCCCCTGGAGTTGGTGATGGACACGGAAGCCCAGCGTCCTGCAGGCCACGGGGTCCCAAAGAGTCAGACACGACTGAGCCACTGAACTGAACTGAACATACAATCGTTTCTCCAGGTGTTTTGGTTACCCGAGTTTCTATCCTGTGCTAAACTAAGTGACGACAGTGTACTGAAGAGCTGGGTCATTTCCAAATAAATTAAAGTTCTGAAACATTCACGCCTTGAAAGGACCTCCCTTTTACACAGAAACAAAAGAGATTTTTGACTATCCAATAAGAGTGTCTGGCACCATCCTGACATGTGAAACGTAAGAAAGCAATTTTTTTTTGTTTTGTTTGGTTCTGATCTTGGGTGTGTGTGTGTGTGTGTGTGTGTGTGTGTGTGCGTGCGTGCGGGGGAGGGGAGGGGCGCTACTATCACTGATAGGTATGTTCACCAATCTGTCGAATGCCAATATAAAAGTCAGTTCTTGGTTGCTGAAGGGAAATGTATGACTTGGTATTAAAAGAAGGTATGTGGCATGAAATCGCATTTTCTGAAGGAAAACGACGTCGTTCTTTCTTCCAGGTGGCAGTTTGAGGATGGGAGAAGCAAAGGAATGGGTACAGAATGGGATCAGGAGGTTGTAGGGAAAGTGGACCCCCAGAAAAGAGTGTTGTGCCTAGCACAAGGTTTCTTGAGAGGTTGAACTGCCTTTGCTAATGGATTTTAAGTTTCTTTACCTCTTCCGTGATCTCTTCTAGGTTGACCTAGAACAGAAATCTTTTGTTAGCTTTGGCTAAGTGGAGAAGTATTGCTTCACGGTGACTTGTGTGATCCTACCTGACTGTTCTAAACCCTTTTGATATCTATGCACTGCTGCTGCTGCTGCTGCTGCTGCTGCTGCTGCTGCGAAGTCGTTTCAGTCGTGTCCGAGTCTGTGTGACCCCATGGACGGCAGCCCACCAGGCCCCGCAGTCCCTGGGGTTCTCCAGGCAAGAACACTGGAGTGGGTTGCCATGTCCTCCTCCAATGCATGAAAGTGAAATGTGAAAGTGAAGTCGCTCAGTCGTGCCCGACTCTGAGCGACCCCATGGACTGCAGCCTACCAGGCTCTTCGGTCCATGAGATTTTCCAGGCAAGAGTACTGGAGTGGGGTGCCATTGCCTTCTCCCATATCTATTCACAAGCCTGCCTAAATCATTGACTTCTAGCCACCTTTGGGATGCCAATGACCACCCAGCCTTACCAGGCCACAGAGGAGAGAAAACACTTAACCACAGGAGGTCCGGGTAAGGAACAAGGAACTAACAAGCTCCCAGCAACCAGGATTCTGCAGAGGTCAACAAGAGGTCAGCAAGAGATGGGAGACTGCAGTCCAGAGGTCCTAGCAACTTCCAGCGAGCAGCAAAGACCCAGCATAGTCAAAACGAATTCAATGTTACCCAAAACAAATAAATAAACGGACAGAAGTTCTTGGAACACATGACTGAGGTTAGGGGTGAGGCAGTACATGTATGTGCCAGGATACTCTTAAAGTATACTCTTAACGTAGATGAGGAGAACAAGGTAGGAGGAAAACTTACTGTTTGGTTCAGGTCGCTTCGGAGCCTTTTGGGGGAACCGACCTGAAGCCAGAGTCTAGCCGAAATACACAGGCTTTGAACATCGCTGAAGACCAACATTTCCTAAGGAAAAAACGCATTGCTTAGCTCAAGGTTTGTCTGGGAAATTCTTACACATCAGGAGATGGCTCCGAGGTGGATTTCTACAAAGAACATCCATGCAAAGGACAAGCCTGCACAGCTCTGTGCACATCTGCCCCCTCCCCCCCTCACAGCCAGCAGCATTTCCAAGTGACCTCCTAAGGCCTTCGCCAAACTACAGGGGCACCTCTGGGCTTCCTGTTTCCCTCATTTTTCGGAATCTTTTCTAAAAAAAAAGAAACACAAAAAGCAAATTAAAAAAAAAAAAAAACCCGCACATTTCTTCGTACAATGCCACAGTGGAAGGAACACAGGCCTTCAATATTAAGACCTAAATTTGCAAAAAACTTGGAGCTTGGTTTTTTGTTTTGTTTGGTTTTGTTTTGTTTGAATCAAACCACCACATCATTTAAAATTTTTACACGTTCTAATTATTCGGTTCCAAAACACCAAACTTGTACTGCACACGGTCCCCATGGAAAGGCCCCCTCAGCAGGACAGCCACAGATGCTGCCATGAAAGGGCAGCAGGGTGCCCTCCTCCCTTGTTTGCTGCCTGGGCGGCCACCGGGTTTTGAAACCCATGCACCCTACTAAGTTTCTAGGGTGCAATTCGTGGACCCTTCCCTTTCCCATCCCAGCAGGTGGTCAAGGGCCCGCTGGCCTCCAAAGTGCCAGAAGCAGGGCTGGGCCAGCCGGCCAGAGTTCAGGGTTCTGGCCCTTGGACTTGCAGCGGACACTCGGCTGCTTGGGAAAACCGCGCGGCTCTGACCTTTCAGCAAAGGGGTGGAGCGGTCAAGGCCTTGAGCCCAAAGGCGAGGCCTTTCTGCGACCGCCAGGTTGTGCCAACAGAGGGCGGACTACGTGGTTCCCTGCTCCACGCAGTCCCAGTTCCCTGACCTGTGGTCCGCACCCCTCCGCCGCGCCCACTGGATGCCGACCCTTGGGGACCCAGGAGCGCACGCAGTGGGCGTTCCCAGCCGCCACGGCGACCCCCGAGAGGACAACGGGGAAGCCCTCCCCCACCCCCGCCAGGAGCCGACCCCCGCCCCGCGCCGCCCCGCCCCTGCCATGCTCCCGGTGCCTTCCCAGCCGCAGTGGGGATCCCCGGAGCACAACTGGGACCGCCCCCCATCCCCGCCACGACCCGATTCCCGACCCGCGCCGCCCGGCTTCGCCCCGCCCCGGGCGCGCTCCCGGTGCGCTGCCCACCTTCACCACGGGCTCCCGGTGAGCCCCGCCCCCACGCCCGGTTCCAGGAGAGCCTCTGGGACCTCGCTCCCGCCGCCCGGTGAAACGGGAGGACAATCCATCCAGCCCACAGAGGCAATCCAAGCTGTCTAGAATTCAGGGATCCAACGAGGGCTACGGAAAGGAAAGACGACCTGACCTAGGAGGGCCATGATATTCTATAGAACCGGACAAAGTTGGTTTCCAAGGAAACTTGATTCCTTGGAACCCGGAAAGCTGGTTCTTTTCATATGCAATTCCAAACCCTGAGCTCCTTCCCAAAGCCTGCCTGGCCGCCAGCCCCACCCCCCACTCCCCAGAAAAAACGGCTCAAAGAAATCTTTTCCATCTCAGGCGGAAAACTGGAAGATGTCTTGTCTTGTCTGTCTGGATTGATGTCTGTGTCAGTGTGAGCCTTGTGATTTTTGATAATAGTGCTCAAGTTCTGAGTTCTTATTTCAATGGTCTCAAGACAAGGCAGCCCTTGCAAACCCAACTGCTTCCAATACAAGAAAACTTTGACCTCAGGGAATGTCAGAGTCCCGTGAACTGGGAACTAGTCAATATGAAATATCTAGTAGTTTTGTTTTTGCTCCTCTACTGTAGACATGTCTAAGAGTCATCAACATGAAGCACAAAATGTTCATAGTGCCTCGGTTTGTTCTAAGGTAAAAATTGCTATATCGTTCTATCTGTCACAAGCTTGTCAACGAGAAAGTACCTCGAAAGAACAGGAACAAAACGAAAAATTAAATGTGATATGAGCTTTTAGATAAACTATGAACACTAATTACACTCGAAAATATCTGCCTATGAGAGTCTTGATTGAAGGCAGAGGAGAAGGGGACGACAGAGGCTAAGATGGTTGGATGGCATCACTGATTCGATGGACATGAGTTTGAGCAAGCCCCTGGAGTTGGTGATGGACACGGAAGCCCAGCGTCCTGCAGGCCACGGGGTCCCAAAGAGTCAGACACGACTGAGCCACTGAACTGAACTGAACATACAATCGTTTCTCCAGGTGTTTTGGTTACCCGAGTTTCTATCCTGTGCTAAACTAAGTGACGACAGTGTACTGAAGAGCTGGGTCATTTCCAAATAAATTCAAGTTCTGAAACATTCACGCCTTGAAAGGACCTCCCTTTTACACAGAAACAAAAGAGATTTTTGACTATCCAATAAGAGTGTCTGGCACCATCCTGACATGTGAAACGTAAGAAAGCAATTTTTTTTGTTTTGTTTGGTTCTGATCTTGGGTGTGTGTGTGTGTGTGTGTGTGTGTGTGTGTGCGCGTGCGTGCGGGGGAGGGGAGGGGCGCTACTATCACTGATAGGTATGTTCACCAATCTGTCGAATGCCAATATAAAAGTCAGTTCTTGGTTGCTGAAGGGAAATGTATGACTTGGTATTAAAAGAAGGTATGTGGCATGAAATCGCATTTTCTGAAGGAAAACGACGTCGTTCTTTCTTCCAGGTGGCAGTTTGAGGATGGGAGAAGCAAAGGAATGGGTACAGAATGGGATCAGGAGGTTGTAGGGAAAGTGGACCCCCAGAAAAGAGTGTTGTGCCTAGCACAAGGTTTCTTGAGAGGTTGAACTGCCTTTGCTAATGGATTTTAAGTTTCTTTACCTCTTCCGTGATCTCTTCTAGGTTGACCTAGAACAGAAATCTTTTGTTAGCTTTGGCTAAGTGGAGAAGTATTGCTTCACGGTGACTTGTGTGATCCTACCTGACTGTTCTAAACCCTTTTGATATCTATGCACTGCTGCTGCTGCTGCTGCTGCTGCTGCTGCTGCGAAGTCGTTTCAGTCGTGTCCGAGTCTGTGTGACCCCATGGACGGCAGCCCACCAGGCCCCGCAGTCCCTGGGGTTCTCCAGGCAAGAACACTGGAGTGGGTTGCCATGTCCTCCTCCAATGCATGAAAGTGAAATGTGAAAGTGAAGTCGCTCAGTCGTGCCCGACTCTGAGCGACCCCATGGACTGCAGCCTACCAGGCTCTTGGGTCCATGGGATTTTCCAGGCAAGAGTACTGGAGTGGGGTGCCATTGCCTTCTCCCATATCTATTCACAAGCCTGCCTAAATCATTGACTTCTAGCCACCTTTGGGATGCCAATGACCACCCAGCCTTACCAGGCCACAGAGGAGAGAAAACACTTAACCACAGGAGGTCCGGGTAAGGAACAAGGAACTAACAAGCTCCCAGCAACCAGGATTCTGCAGAGGTCAACAAGAGGTCAGCAAGAGATGGGAGACTGCAGTCCAGAGGTCCTAGCAACTTCCAGCGAGCAGCAAAGACCCAGCATAGTCAAAACGAATTCAATGTTACCCAAAACAAATAAATAAACGGACAGAAGTTCTTGGAACACACGACTGAGGTTAGGGGTGAGGCAGTACATGTATGTGCCAGGATACTCTTAAAGTATACTCTTAACATAGATGAGGAGAACAAGGTAGGAGGAAAACTTACTGTTTGGTTCAGGTCGCTTCGGAGCCTTTTGGGGGAACCGACCTGAAGCCAGAGTCTAGCGAAATACACAGGCTTTGAACATCGCTGAAGACCAACATTTCCTAAGGAAAAAACGCATTGCTTAGCTCAAGGTTTGTCTGGGAAATTCTTACACATCAGGAGATGGCTCCGAGGTGGATTTCTACAAAGAACATCCATGCAAAGGACAAGCCTGCACAGCTCTGTGCACATGTGCCCCCTCCCCCCCTCACAGCCAGCGGCATTTCCAAGTGACCTCCTAAGGCCTTCGCCAAACTACAGGGGCACCTCTGGGCTTCCTGTTTCCCTCATTTTTCGGAATCTTTTCTAAAAAAAAAGAAACACAAAAAGCAAATTAAAAAAAAAAAAAAACCCGCACATTTCTTCGTACAATGCCACAGTGGAAGGAACACAGGCCTTCAATATTAAGACCTAAATTTGCAAAAAACTTGGAGCTTGGTTTTTTGTTTTGTTTGGTTTTGTTTTGTTTGAATCAAACCACCACATCATTTAAAATTTTTACACGTTCTAATTATTCGGTTCCAAACACCAAACTTGTACTGCACACGGTCCCCATGGAAAGGCCCCCTCAGCAGGACAGCCACAGATGCTGCCATGAAAGGGCAGCAGGGTGCCCTCCTCCCTTGTTTGCTGCCTGGGCGGCCACCGGGTTTTGAAACCCATGCACCCTACTAAGTTTCTAGGGTGCAATTCGTGGACCCTTCCCTTTCCCATCCCAGCAGGTGGTCAAGGGCCCGCTGGCCTCCAAAGTGCCAGAAGCAGGGCTGGGCCAGCCGGCCAGAGTTCAGGGTTCTGGCCCTTGGACTTGCAGCGGACACTCGGCTGCTTGGGAAAACCGCGCGGCTCTGACCTTTCAGCAAAGGGGTGGAGCGGTCAAGGCCTTGAGCCCAAAGGCGAGGCCTTTCTGCGACCGCCAGGTTGTGCCAACAGAGGGCGGACTACGTGGTTCCCTGCTCCACGCAGTCCCAGTTCCCTGACCTGTGGTCCGCACCCCTCCGCCGCGCCCACTGGATGCCGACCCTTGGGGACCCAGGAGCGCACGCAGTGGGCGTTCCCAGCCGCCACGGCGACCCCCGAGAGGACAACGGGGAAGCCCTCCCCCACCCCCGCCAGGAGCCGACCCCCGCCCCGCGCCGCCCCGCCCCTGCCATGCTCCCGGTGCCTTCCCAGCCGCAGTGGGGATCCCCGGAGCACAACTGGGACCGCCCCCCATCCCCGCCACGACCCGATTCCCGACCCGCGCCGCCCGGCTTCGCCCCGCCCCGGGCGCGCTCCCGGTGCGCTGCCCACCTTCACCACGGGCTCCCGGTGAGCCCCGCCCCCACGCCCGGTTCCAGGAGAGCCTCTGGGACCTCGCTCCCGCCGCCCGGTGAAACGGGAGGACAATCCATCCAGCCCACAGAGGCAATCCAAGCTGTCTAGAATTCAGGGATCAAACGAGGGCTACGGAAAGGAAAGACGACCTGACCTAGGAGGGCCATGATATTCTATAGAACCGGACAAAGTTGGTTTCCAAGGAAACTTGATTCCTTGGAACCCGGAAAGCTGGTTCTTTTCATATGCAATTCCAAACCCTGAGCTCCTTCCCAAAGCCTGCCTGGCCGCCAGCCCCACCCCCCACTCCCCAGAAAAAACGGCTCAAAGAAATCTTTTCCATCTCAGGCGGAAAACTGGAAGATGTCTTGTCTTGTCTGTCTGGATTGATGTCTGTGTCAGTGTGAGCCTTGTGATTTTTGATAATAGTGCTCAAGTTCTGAGTTCTTATTTCAATGGTCTCAAGACAAGGCAGCCCTTGCAAACCCAACTGCTTCCAATACAAGAAAACTTTGACCTCAGGGAATGTCAGAGTCCCGTGAACTGGGAACTAGTCAATATGAAATATCTAGTAGTTTTGTTTTTGCTCCTCTACTGTAGACATGTCTAAGAGTCATCAACATGAAGCACAAAATGTTCATAGTGCCTCGGTTTGTTCTAAGGTAAAAATTGCTATATCGTTCTATCTGTCACAAGCTTGTCAACGAGAAAGTACCTCGAAAGAACAGGAACAAAACGAAAAATTAAATGTGATATGAGCTTTTAGATAAACTATGAACACTAATTACACTCGAAAATATCTGCCTATGAGAGTCTTGATTGAAGGCAGAGGAGAAGGGGACGACAGAGGCTAAGATGGTTGGATGGCATCACTGATTCGATGGACATGAGTTTGAGCAAGCCCCTGGAGTTGGTGATGGACACGGAAGCCCAGCGTCCTGCAGGCCACGGGGTCCCAAAGAGTCAGACACGACTGAGCCACTGAACTGAACTGAACATACAATCGTTTCTCCAGGTGTTTTGGTTACCCGAGTTTCTATCCTGTGCTAAACTAAGTGACGACAGTGTACTGAAGAGCTGGGTCATTTCCAAATAAATTCAAGTTCTGAAACATTCACGCCTTGAAAGGACCTCCCTTTTACACAGAAACAAAAGAGATTTTTGACTATCCAATAAGAGTGTCTGGCACCATCCTGACATGTGAAACGTAAGAAAGCAATTTTTTTTGTTTTGTTTGGTTCTGATCTTGGGTGTGTGTGTGTGTGTGTGTGTGTGTGTGCGCGTGCGTGCGGGGGAGGGGAGGGGCGCTACTATCACTGATAGGTATGTTCACCAATCTGTCGAATGCCAATATAAAAGTCAGTTCTTGGTTGCTGAAGGGAACTGTATGACTTGGTATTAAAAGAAGGTATGTGGCATGAAATCGCATTTTCTGAAGGAAAACGACGTCGTTCTTTCTTCCAGGTGGCAGTTTGAGGATGGGAGAAGCAAAGGAATGGGTACAGAATGGGATCAGGAGGTTGTAGGGAAAGTGGACCCCCAGAAAAGAGTGTTGTGCCTAGCACAAGGTTTCTTGAGAGGTTGAACTGCCTTTGCTAATGGATTTTAAGTTTCTTTACCTCTTCCGTGATCTCTTCTAGGTTGACCTAGAACAGAAATCTTTTGTTAGCTTTGGCTAAGTGGAGAAGTATTGCTTCACGGTGACTTGTGTGATCCTACCTGACTGTTCTAAACCCTTTTGATATCTATGCACTGCTGCTGCTGCTGCTGCTGCTGCTGCTGCTGCGAAGTCGTTTCAGTCGTGTCCGAGTCTGTGTGACCCCATGGACGGCAGCCCACCAGGCCCCGCAGTCCCTGGGGTTCTCCAGGCAAGAACACTGGAGTGGGTTGCCATGTCCTCCTCCAATGCATGAAAGTGAAATGTGAAAGTGAAGTCGCTCAGTCGTGCCCGACTCTGAGCGACCCCATGGACTGCAGCCTACCAGGCTCTTGGGTCCATGGGATTTTCCAGGCAAGAGTACTGGAGTGGGGTGCCATTGCCTTCTCCCATATCTATTCACAAGCCTGCCTAAATCATTGACTTCTAGCCACCTTTGGGATGCCAATGACCACCCAGCCTTACCAGGCCACAGAGGAGAGAAAACACTTAACCACAGGAGGTCCGGGTAAGGAACAAGGAACTAACAAGCTCCCAGCAACCAGGATTCTGCAGAGGTCAACAAGAGGTCAGCAAGAGATGGGAGACTGCAGTCCAGAGGTCCTAGCAACTTCCAGCGAGCAGCAAAGACCCAGCATAGTCAAAACGAATTCAATGTTACCCAAAACAAATAAATAAACGGACAGAAGTTCTTGGAACACACGACTGAGGTTAGGGGTGAGGCAGTACATGTATGTGCCAGGATACTCTTAAAGTATACTCTTAACATAGATGAGGAGAACAAGGTAGGAGGAAAACTTACTGTTTGGTTCAGGTCGCTTCGGAGCCTTTTGGGGGAACCGACCTGAAGCCAGAGTCTAGCGGAAATACACAGGCTTTGAACATCGCTGAAGACCAACATTTCCTAAGGAAAAAACGCATTGCTTAGCTCAAGGTTTGTCTGGGAAATTCTTACACATCAGGAGATGGCTCCGAGGTGGATTTCTACAAAGAACATCCATGCAAAGGACAAGCCTGCACAGCTCTGTGCACATGTGCCCCCTCCCCCCCTCACAGACAGCGGCATTTCCAAGTGACCTCCTAAGGCCTTCGCCAAACTACAGGGGCACCTCTGGGCTTCCTGTTTCCCTCATTTTTCGGAATCTTTTCTAAAAAAAAAGAAACACAAAAAGCAAATTAAAAAAAAAAAAAAACCCGCACATTTCTTCGTACAATGCCACAGTGGAAGGAACACAGGCCTTCAATATTAAGACCTAAATTTGCAAAAAACTTGGAGCTTGGTTTTTTGTTTTGTTTGGTTTTGTTTTGTTTGAATCAAACCACCACATCATTTAAAATTTTTACACGTTCTAATTATTCGGTTCCCAAACACCAAACTTGTACTGCACACGGTCCCCATGGAAAGGCCCCCTCAGCAGGACAGCCACAGATGCTGCCATGAAAGGGCAGCAGGGTGCCCTCCTCCCTTGTTTGCTGCCTGGGCGGCCACCGGGTTTTGAAACCCATGCACCCTACTAAGTTTCTAGGGTGCAATTCGTGGACCCTTCCCTTTCCCATCCCAGCAGGTGGTCAAGGGCCCGCTGGCCTCCAAAGTGCCAGAAGCAGGGCTGGGCCAGCCGGCCAGAGTTCAGGGTTCTGGCCCTTGGACTTGCAGCGGACACTCGGCTGCTTGGGAAAACCGCGCGGCTCTGACCTTTCAGCAAAGGGGTGGAGCGGTCAAGGCCTTGAGCCCAAAGGCGAGGCCTTTCTGCGACCGCCAGGTTGTGCCAACAGAGGGCGGACTACGTGGTTCCCTGCTCCACGCAGTCCCAGTTCCCTGACCTGTGGTCCGCACCCCTCCGCCGCGCCCACTGGATGCCGACCCTTGGGGACCCAGGAGCGCACGCAGTGGGCGTTCCCAGCCGCCACGGCGACCCCCGAGAGGACAACGGGGAAGCCCTCCCCCACCCCCGCCAGGAGCCGACCCCCGCCCCGCGCCGCCCCGCCCCTGCCATGCTCCCGGTGCCTTCCCAGCCGCAGTGGGGATCCCCGGAGCACAACTGGGACCGCCCCCCATCCCCGCCACGACCCGATTCCCGACCCGCGCCGCCCGGCTTCGCCCCGCCCCGGGCGCGCTCCCGGTGCGCTGCCCACCTTCACCACGGGCTCCCGGTGAGCCCCGCCCCCACGCCCGGTTCCAGGAGAGCCTCTGGGACCTCGCTCCCGCCGCCCGGTGAAACGGGAGGACAATCCATCCAGCCCACAGAGGCAATCCAAGCTGTCTAGAATTCAGGGATCAAACGAGGGCTACGGAAAGGAAAGACGACCTGACCTAGGAGGGCCATGATATTCTATAGAACCGGACAAAGTTGGTTTCCAAGGAAACTTGATTCCTTGGAACCCGGAAAGCTGGTTCTTTTCATATGCAATTCCAAACCATGAGCTCCTTCCCAAAGCCTGCCTGGCCGCCAGCCCCACCCCCCACTCCCCAGAAAAAACGGCTCAAAGAAATCTTTTCCATCTCAGGCGGAAAACTGGAAGATGTCTTGTCTTGTCTGTCTGGATTGATGTCTGTGTCAGTGTGAGCCTTGTGATTTTTGATAATAGTGCTCAAGTTCTGAGTTCTTATTTCAATGGTCTCAAGACAAGGCAGCCCTTGCAAACCCAACTGCTTCCAATACAAGAAAACTTTGACCTCAGGGAATGTCAGAGTCCCGTGAACTGGGAACTAGTCAATATGAAATATCTAGTAGTTTTGTTTTTGCTCCTCTACTGTAGACATGTCTAAGAGTCATCAACATGAAGCACAAAATGTTCATAGTGCCTCGGTTTGTTCTAAGGTAAAAATTGCTATATCGTTCTATCTGTCACAAGCTTGTCAACGAGAAAGTACCTCGAAAGAACAGGAACAAAACGAAAAATTAAATGTGATATGAGCTTTTAGATAAACTATGAACACTAATTACACTCGAAAATATCTGCCTATGAGAGTCTTGATTGAAGGCAGAGGAGAAGGGGACGACAGAGGCTAAGATGGTTGGATGGCATCACTGATTCGATGGACATGAGTTTGAGCAAGCCCCTGGAGTTGGTGATGGACACGGAAGCCCAGCGTCCTGCAGGCCACGGGGTCCCAAAGAGTCAGACACGACTGAGCCACTGAACTGAACTGAACATACAATCGTTTCTCCAGGTGTTTTGGTTACCCGAGTTTCTATCCTGTGCTAAACTAAGTGACGACAGTGTACTGAAGAGCTGGGTCATTTCCAAATAAATTCAAGTTCTGAAACATTCACGCCTTGAAAGGACCTCCCTTTTACACAGAAACAAAAGAGATTTTTGACTATCCAATAAGAGTGTCTGGCACCATCCTGACATGTGAAACGTAAGAAAGCAATTTTTTTTGTTTTGTTTGGTTCTGATCTTGGGTGTGTGTGTGTGTGTGTGTGTGTGTGTGTGCGCGTGCGTGCGGGGGAGGGGAGGGGCGCTACTATCACTGATAGGTATGTTCACCAATCTGTCGAATGCCAATATAAAAGTCAGTTCTTGGTTGCTGAAGGGAACTGTATGACTTGGTATTAAAAGAAGGTATGTGGCATGAAATCGCATTTTCTGAAGGAAAACGACGTCGTTCTTTCTTCCAGGTGGCAGTTTGAGGATGGGAGAAGCAAAGGAATGGGTACAGAATGGGATCAGGAGGTTGTAGGGAAAGTGGACCCCCAGAAAAGAGTGTTGTGCCTAGCACAAGGTTTCTTGAGAGGTTGAACTGCCTTTGCTAATGGATTTTAAGTTTCTTTACCTCTTCCGTGATCTCTTCTAGGTTGACCTAGAACAGAAATCTTTTGTTAGCTTTGGCTAAGTGGAGAAGTATTGCTTCACGGTGACTTGTGTGATCCTACCTGACTGTTCTAAACCCTTTTGATATCTATGCACTGCTGCTGCTGCTGCTGCTGCTGCTGCTGCTGCGAAGTCGTTTCAGTCGTGTCCGAGTCTGTGTGACCCCATGGACGGCAGCCCACCAGGCCCCGCAGTCCCTGGGGTTCTCCAGGCAAGAACACTGGAGTGGGTTGCCATGTCCTCCTCCAATGCATGAAAGTGAAATGTGAAAGTGAAGTCGCTCAGTCGTGCCCGACTCTGAGCGACCCCATGGACTGCAGCCTACCAGGCTCTTGGGTCCATGGGATTTTCCAGGCAAGAGTACTGGAGTGGGGTGCCATTGCCTTCTCCCATATCTATTCACAAGCCTGCCTAAATCATTGACTTCTAGCCACCTTTGGGATGCCAATGACCACCCAGCCTTACCAGGCCACAGAGGAGAGAAAACACTTAACCACAGGAGGTCCGGGTAAGGAACAAGGAACTAACAAGCTCCCAGCAACCAGGATTCTGCAGAGGTCAACAAGAGGTCAGCAAGAGATGGGAGACTGCAGTCCAGAGGTCCTAGCAACTTCCAGCGAGCAGCAAAGACCCAGCATAGTCAAAACGAATTCAATGTTACCCAAAACAAATAAATAAACGGACAGAAGTTCTTGGAACACACGACTGAGGTTAGGGGTGAGGCAGTACATGTATGTGCCAGGATACTCTTAAAGTATACTCTTAACATAGATGAGGAGAACAAGGTAGGAGGAAAACTTACTGTTTGGTTCAGGTCGCTTCGGAGCCTTTTGGGGGAACCGACCTGAAGCCAGAGTCTAGCGGAAATACACAGGCTTTGAACATCGCTGAAGACCAACATTTCCTAAGGAAAAAACGCATTGCTTAGCTCAAGGTTTGTCTGGGAAATTCTTACACATCAGGAGATGGCTCCGAGGTGGATTTCTACAAAGAACATCCATGCAAAGGACAAGCCTGCACAGCTCTGTGCACATGTGCCCCCTCCCCCCCTCACAGACAGCGGCATTTCCAAGTGACCTCCTAAGGCCTTCGCCAAACTACAGGGGCACCTCTGGGCTTCCTGTTTCCCTCATTTTTCGGAATCTTTTCTAAAAAAAAAGAAACACAAAAAGCAAATTAAAAAAAAAAAAAAAACCCGCACATTTCTTCGTACAATGCCACAGTGGAAGGAACACAGGCCTTCAATATTAAGACCTAAATTTGCAAAAAACTTGGAGCTTGGTTTTTTGTTTTGTTTGGTTTTGTTTTGTTTGAATCAAACCACCACATCATTTAAAATTTTTACACGTTCTAATTATTCGGTTCCCAAACACCAAACTTGTACTGCACACGGTCCCCATGGAAAGGCCCCCTCAGCAGGACAGCCACAGATGCTGCCATGAAAGGGCAGCAGGGTGCCCTCCTCCCTTGTTTGCTGCCTGGGCGGCCACCGGGTTTTGAAACCCATGCACCCTACTAAGTTTCTAGGGTGCAATTCGTGGACCCTTCCCTTTCCCATCCCAGCAGGTGGTCAAGGGCCCGCTGGCCTCCAAAGTGCCAGAAGCAGGGCTGGGCCAGCCGGCCAGAGTTCAGGGTTCTGGCCCTTGGACTTGCAGCGGACACTCGGCTGCTTGGGAAAACCGCGCGGCTCTGACCTTTCAGCAAAGGGGTGGAGCGGTCAAGGCCTTGAGCCCAAAGGCGAGGCCTTTCTGCGACCGCCAGGTTGTGCCAACAGAGGGCGGACTACGTGGTTCCCTGCTCCACGCAGTCCCAGTTCCCTGACCTGTGGTCCGCACCCCTCCGCCGCGCCCACTGGATGCCGACCCTTGGGGACCCAGGAGCGCACGCAGTGGGCGTTCCCAGCCGCCACGGCGACCCCCGAGAGGACAACGGGGAAGCCCTCCCCCACCCCCGCCAGGAGCCGACCCCCGCCCCGCGCCGCCCCGCCCCTGCCATGCTCCCGGTGCCTTCCCAGCCGCAGTGGGGATCCCCGGAGCACAACTGGGACCGCCCCCCATCCCCGCCACGACCCGATTCCCGACCCGCGCCGCCCGGCTTCGCCCCGCCCCGGGCGCGCTCCCGGTGCGCTGCCCACCTTCACCACGGGCTCCCGGTGAGCCCCGCCCCCACGCCCGGTTCCAGGAGAGCCTCTGGGACCTCGCTCCCGCCGCCCGGTGAAACGGGAGGACAATCCATCCAGCCCACAGAGGCAATCCAAGCTGTCTAGAATTCAGGGATCAAACGAGGGCTACGGAAAGGAAAGACGACCTGACCTAGGAGGGCCATGATATTCTATAGAACCGGACAAAGTTGGTTTCCAAGGAAACTTGATTCCTTGGAACCCGGAAAGCTGGTTCTTTTCATATGCAATTCCAAACCATGAGCTCCTTCCCAAAGCCTGCCTGGCCGCCAGCCCCACCCCCCACTCCCCAGAAAAAACGGCTCAAAGAAATCTTTTCCATCTCAGGCGGAAAACTGGAAGATGTCTTGTCTTGTCTGTCTGGATTGATGTCTGTGTCAGTGTGAGCCTTGTGATTTTTGATAATAGTGCTCAAGTTCTGAGTTCTTATTTCAATGGTCTCAAGACAAGGCAGCCCTTGCAAACCCAACTGCTTCCAATACAAGAAAACTTTGACCTCAGGGAATGTCAGAGTCCCGTGAACTGGGAACTAGTCAATATGAAATATCTAGTAGTTTTGTTTTTGCTCCTCTACTGTAGACATGTCTAAGAGTCATCAACATGAAGCACAAAATGTTCATAGTGCCTCGGTTTGTTCTAAGGTAAAAATTGCTATATCGTTCTATCTGTCACAAGCTTGTCAACGAGAAAGTACCTCGAAAGAACAGGAACAAAACGAAAAATTAAATGTGATATGAGCTTTTAGATAAACTATGAACACTAATTACACTCGAAAATATCTGCCTATGAGAGTCTTGATTGAAGGCAGAGGAGAAGGGGACGACAGAGGCTAAGATGGTTGGATGGCATCACTGATTCGATGGACATGAGTTTGAGCAAGCCCCTGGAGTTGGTGATGGACACGGAAGCCCAGCGTCCTGCAGGCCACGGGGTCCCAAAGAGTCAGACACGACTGAGCCACTGAACTGAACTGAACATACAATCGTTTCTCCAGGTGTTTTGGTTACCCGAGTTTCTATCCTGTGCTAAACTAAGTGACGACAGTGTACTGAAGAGCTGGGTCATTTCCAAATAAATTCAAGTTCTGAAACATTCACGCCTTGAAAGGACCTCCCTTTTACACAGAAACAAAAGAGATTTTTGACTATCCAATAAGAGTGTCTGGCACCATCCTGACATGTGAAACGTAAGAAAGCAATTTTTTTTGTTTTGTTTGGTTCTGATCTTGGGTGTGTGTGTGTGTGTGTGTGTGTGTGTGCGCGTGCGTGCGGGGGAGGGGAGGGGCGCTACTATCACTGATAGGTATGTTCACCAATCTGTCGAATGCCAATATAAAAGTCAGTTCTTGGTTGCTGAAGGGAACTGTATGACTTGGTATTAAAAGAAGGTATGTGGCATGAAATCGCATTTTCTGAAGGAAAACGACGTCGTTCTTTCTTCCAGGTGGCAGTTTGAGGATGGGAGAAGCAAAGGAATGGGTACAGAATGGGATCAGGAGGTTGTAGGGAAAGTGGACCCCCAGAAAAGAGTGTTGTGCCTAGCACAAGGTTTCTTGAGAGGTTGAACTGCCTTTGCTAATGGATTTTAAGTTTCTTTACCTCTTCCGTGATCTCTTCTAGGTTGACCTAGAACAGAAATCTTTTGTTAGCTTTGGCTAAGTGGAGAAGTATTGCTTCACGGTGACTTGTGTGATCCTACCTGACTGTTCTAAACCCTTTTGATATCTATGCACTGCTGCTGCTGCTGCTGCTGCTGCTGCTGCTGCTGCGAAGTCGTTTCAGTCGTGTCCGAGTCTGTGTGACCCCATGGACGGCAGCCCACCAGGCCCCGCAGTCCCTGGGGTTCTCCAGGCAAGAACACTGGAGTGGGTTGCCATGTCCTCCTCCAATGCATGAAAGTGAAATGTGAAAGTGAAGTCGCTCAGTCGTGCCCGACTCTGAGCGACCCCATGGACTGCAGCCTACCAGGCTCTTGGGTCCATGGGATTTTCCAGGCAAGAGTACTGGAGTGGGGTGCCATTGCCTTCTCCCATATCTATTCACAAGCCTGCCTAAATCATTGACTTCTAGCCACCTTTGGGATGCCAATGACCACCCAGCCTTACCAGGCCACAGAGGAGAGAAAACACTTAACCACAGGAGGTCCGGGTAAGGAACAAGGAACTAACAAGCTCCCAGCAACCAGGATTCTGCAGAGGTCAACAAGAGGTCAGCAAGAGATGGGAGACTGCAGTCCAGAGGTCCTAGCAACTTCCAGCGAGCAGCAAAGACCCAGCATAGTCAAAACGAATTCAATGTTACCCAAAACAAATAAATAAACGGACAGAAGTTCTTGGAACACACGACTGAGGTTAGGGGTGAGGCAGTACATGTATGTGCCAGGATACTCTTAAAGTATACTCTTAACATAGATGAGGAGAACAAGGTAGGAGGAAAACTTACTGTTTGGTTCAGGTCGCTTCGGAGCCTTTTGGGGGAACCGACCTGAAGCCAGAGTCTAGCGAAATACACAGGCTTTGAACATCGCTGAAGACCAACATTTCCTAAGGAAAAAACGCATTGCTTAGCTCAAGGTTTGTCTGGGAAATTCTTACACATCAGGAGATGGCTCCGAGGTGGATTTCTACAAAGAACATCCATGCAAAGGACAAGCCTGCACAGCTCTGTGCACATCTGCCCCCTCCCCCCCTCACAGCCAGCAGCATTTCCAAGTGACCTCCTAAGGCCTTCGCCAAACTACAGGGGCACCTCTGGGCTTCCTGTTTCCCTCATTTTTCGGAATCTTTTCTAAAAAAAAAGAAACACAAAAAGCAAATTAAAAAAAAAAAAAAACCCGCACATTTCTTCGTACAATGCCACAGTGGAAGGAACACAGGCCTTCAATATTAAGACCTAAATTTGCAAAAAACTTGGAGCTTGGTTTTTTGTTTTGTTTGGTTTTGTTTTGTTTGAATCAAACCACCACATCATTTAAAATTTTTACACGTTCTAATTATTCGGTTCCCAAACACCAAACTTGTACTGCACACGGTCCCCATGGAAAGGCCCCCTCAGCAGGACAGCCACAGATGCTGCCATGAAAGGGCAGCAGGGTGCCCTCCTCCCTTGTTTGCTGCCTGGGCGGCCACCGGGTTTTGAAACCCATGCACCCTACTAAGTTTCTAGGGTGCAATTCGTGGACCCTTCCCTTTCCCATCCCAGCAGGTGGTCAAGGGCCCGCTGGCCTCCAAAGTGCCAGAAGCAGGGCTGGGCCAGCCGGCCAGAGTTCAGGGTTCTGGCCCTTGGACTTGCAGCGGACACTCGGCTGCTTGGGAAAACCGCGCGGCTCTGACCTTTCAGCAAAGGGGTGGAGCGGTCAAGGCCTTGAGCCCAAAGGCGAGGCCTTTCTGCGACCGCCAGGTTGTGCCAACAGAGGGCGGACTACGTGGTTCCCTGCTCCACGCAGTCCCAGTTCCCTGACCTGTGGTCCGCACCCCTCCGCCGCGCCCACTGGATGCCGACCCTTGGGGACCCAGGAGCGCACGCAGTGGGCGTTCCCAGCCGCCACGGCGACCCCCGAGAGGACAACGGGGAAGCCCTCCCCCACCCCCGCCAGGAGCCGACCCCCGCCCCGCGCCGCCCCGCCCCTGCCATGCTCCCGGTGCCTTCCCAGCCGCAGTGGGGATCCCCGGAGCACAACTGGGACCGCCCCCCATCCCCGCCACGACCCGATTCCCGACCCGCGCCGCCCGGCTTCGCCCCGCCCCGGGCGCGCTCCCGGTGCGCTGCCCACCTTCACCACGGGCTCCCGGTGAGCCCCGCCCCCACGCCCGGTTCCAGGAGAGCCTCTGGGACCTCGCTCCCGCCGCCCGGTGAAACGGGAGGACAATCCATCCAGCCCACAGAGGCAATCCAAGCTGTCTAGAATTCAGGGATCAAACGAGGGCTACGGAAAGGAAAGACGACCTGACCTAGGAGGGCCATGATATTCTATAGAACCGGACAAAGTTGGTTTCCAAGGAAACTTGATTCCTTGGAACCCGGAAAGCTGGTTCTTTTCATATGCAATTCCAAACCATGAGCTCCTTCCCAAAGCCTGCCTGGCCGCCAGCCCCACCCCCCACTCCCCAGAAAAAACGGCTCAAAGAAATCTTTTCCATCTCAGGCGGAAAACTGGAAGATGTCTTGTCTTGTCTGTCTGGATTGATGTCTGTGTCAGTGTGAGCCTTGTGATTTTTGATAATAGTGCTCAAGTTCTGAGTTCTTATTTCAATGGTCTCAAGACAAGGCAGCCCTTGCAAACCCAACTGCTTCCAATACAAGAAAACTTTGACCTCAGGGAATGTCAGAGTCCCGTGAACTGGGAACTAGTCAATATGAAATATCTAGTAGTTTTGTTTTTGCTCCTCTACTGTAGACATGTCTAAGAGTCATCAACATGAAGCACAAAATGTTCATAGTGCCTCGGTTTGTTCTAAGGTAAAAATTGCTATATCGTTCTATCTGTCACAAGCTTGTCAACGAGAAAGTACCTCGAAAGAACAGGAACAAAACGAAAAATTAAATGTGATATGAGCTTTTAGATAAACTATGAACACTAATTACACTCGAAAATATCTGCCTATGAGAGTCTTGATTGAAGGCAGAGGAGAAGGGGACGACAGAGGCTAAGATGGTTGGATGGCATCACTGATTCGATGGACATGAGTTTGAGCAAGCCCCTGGAGTTGGTGATGGACACGGAAGCCCAGCGTCCTGCAGGCCACGGGGTCCCAAAGAGTCAGACACGACTGAGCCACTGAACTGAACTGAACATACAATCGTTTCTCCAGGTGTTTTGGTTACCCGAGTTTCTATCCTGTGCTAAACTAAGTGACGACAGTGTACTGAAGAGCTGGGTCATTTCCAAATAAATTCAAGTTCTGAAACATTCACGCCTTGAAAGGACCTCCCTTTTACACAGAAACAAAAGAGATTTTTGACTATCCAATAAGAGTGTCTGGCACCATCCTGACATGTGAAACGTAAGAAAGCAATTTTTTTTTGTTTTGTTTGGTTCTGATCTTGGGTGTGTGTGTGTGTGTGTGTGTGTGTGTGTGTGTGCGTGCGTGCGGGGGAGGGGAGGGGCGCTACTATCACTGATAGGTATGTTCACCAATCTGTCGAATGCCAATATAAAAGTCAGTTCTTGGTTGCTGAAGGGAACTGTATGACTTGGTATTAAAAGAAGGTATGTGGCATGAAATCGCATTTTCTGAAGGAAAACGACGTCGTTCTTTCTTCCAGGTGGCAGTTTCAGGATGGGAGAAGCAAAGGAATGGGTACAGAATGGGATCAGGAGGTTGTAGGGAAAGTGGACCCCCAGAAAAGAGTGTTGTGCCTAGCACAAGGTTTCTTGAGAGGTTGAACTGCCTTTGCTAATGGATTTTAAGTTTCTTTACCTCTTCCGTGATCTCTTCTAGGTTGACCTAGAACAGAAATCTTTTGTTAGCTTTGGCTAAGTGGAGAAGTATTGCTTCACGGTGACTTGTGTGATCCTACCTGACTGTTCTAAACCCTTTTGATATCTATGCACTGCTGCTGCTGCTGCTGCTGCTGCTGCTGCTGCTGCGAAGTCGTTTCAGTCGTGTCCGAGTCTGTGTGACCCCATGGACGGCAGCCCACCAGGCCCCGCAGTCCCTGGGGTTCTCCAGGCAAGAACACTGGAGTGGGTTGCCATGTCCTCCTCCAATGCATGAAAGTGAAATGTGAAAGTGAAGTCGCTCAGTCGTGCCCGACTCTGAGCGACCCCATGGACTGCAGCCTACCAGGCTCTTCCGTCCATGAGATTTTCCAGGCAAGAGTACTGGAGTGGGGTGCCATTGCCTTCTCCCATATCTATTCACAAGCCTGCCTAAATCATTGACTTCTAGCCACCTTTGGGATGCCAATGACCACCCACCCTTACCAGGCCCCAGAGGAGAGAAAACACTTACCACAGGAGGTCCGGGTAAGGAACAAGGAACTAACAAGCTCCCACCAACCAGGATTCTGCAGAGGTCAACAAGAGGTCAGCAAGAGATGGGAGACTGCAGTCCAGAGGTCCTAGCAACTTCCAGCGAGCAGCAAAGACCCAGCATAGTCAAAACGAATTCAATGTTACCCAAAACAAATAAATAAACGGACAGAAGTTCTTGGAACACATGACTGAGGTTAGGGGTGAGGCAGTACATGTATGTGCCAGGATACTCTTAAAGTATACTCTTAACGTAGATGAGGAGAACAAGGTAGGAGGAAAACTTACTGTTTGGTTCAGGTCGCTTCGGAGCCTTTTGGGGGAACCGACCTGAAGCCAGAGTCTAGCCGAAATACACAGGCTTTGAACATCGCTGAAGACCAACATTTCCTAAGGAAAAAACGCATTGCTTAGCTCAAGGTTTGTCTGGGAAATTCTTACACATCAGGAGATGGCTCCGAGGTGGATTTCTACAAAGAACATCCATGCAAAGGACAAGCCTGCACAGCTCTGTGCACATCTGCCCCCTCCCCCCCTCACAGCCAGCAGCATTTCCAAGTGACCTCCTAAGGCCTTCGCCAAACTACAGGGGCACCTCTGGGCTTCCTGTTTCCCTCATTTTTCGGAATCTTTTCTAAAAAAAAAGAAAAACAAAAAACAAATTAAAAAAAAAAAAAAAAACCCGCACATTTCTTCGTACAATGCCACAGTGGAAGGAACACAGGCCTTCAATATTAAGACCTAAATTTGCAAAAAACTTGGAGCTTGGTTTTTTGTTTTGTTTGGTTTTGTTTTGTTTGAATCAAACCACCACATCATTTAAAATTTTTACACGTTCTAATTATTCGGTTCCAAAACACCAAACTTGTACTGCACACGGTCCCCATGGAAAGGCCCCCTCAGCAGGACAGCCACAGATGCTGCCATGAAAGGGCAGCAGGGTGCCCTCCTCCCTTGTTTGCTGCCTGGGCGGCCACCGGGTTTTGAAACCCATGCACCCTACTAAGTTTCTAGGGTGCAATTCGTGGACCCTTCCCTTTCCCATCCCAGCAGGTGGTCAAGGGCCCGCTGGCCTCCAAAGTGCCAGAAGCAGGGCTGGGCCAGCCGGCCAGAGTTCAGGGTTCTGGCCCTTGGACTTGCAGCGGACACTCGGCTGCTTGGGAAAACCGCGCGGCTCTGACCTTTCAGCAAAGGGGTGGAGCGGTCAAGGCCTTGAGCCCAAAGGCGAGGCCTTTCTGCGACCGCCAGGTTGTGCCAACAGAGGGCGGACTACGTGGTTCCCTGCTCCACGCAGTCCCAGTTCCCTGACCTGTGGTCCGCACCCCTCCGCCGCGCCCACTGGATGCCGACCCTTGGGGACCCAGGAGCGCACGCAGTGGGCGTTCCCAGCCGCCACGGCGACCCCCGAGAGGACAACGGGGAAGCCCTCCCCCACCCCCGCCAGGAGCCGACCCCCGCCCCGCGCCGCCCCGCCCCTGCCATGCTCCCGGTGCCTTCCCAGCCGCAGTGGGGATCCCCGGAGCACAACTGGGACCGCCCCCCATCCCCGCCACGACCCGATTCCCGACCCGCGCCGCCCGGCTTCGCCCCGCCCCGGGCGCGCTCCCGGTGCGCTGCCCACCTTCACCACGGGCTCCCGGTGAGCCCCGCCCCCACGCCCGGTTCCAGGAGAGCCTCTGGGACCTCGCTCCCGCCGCCCGGTGAAACGGGAGGACAATCCATCCAGCCCACAGAGGCAATCCAAGCTGTCTAGAATTCAGGGATCCAACGAGGGCTACGGAAAGGAAAGACGACCTGACCTAGGAGGGCCATGATATTCTATAGAACCGGACAAAGTTGGTTTCCAAGGAAACTTGATTCCTTGGAACCCGGAAAGCTGGTTCTTTTCATATGCAATTCCAAACCCTGAGCTCCTTCCCAAAGCCTGCCTGGCCGCCAGCCCCACCCCCCACTCCCCAGAAAAAACGGCTCAAAGAAATCTTTTCCATCTCAGGCGGAAAACTGGAAGATGTCTTGTCTTGTCTGTCTGGATTGATGTCTGTGTCAGTGTGAGCCTTGTGATTTTTGATAATAGTGCTCAAGTTCTGAGTTCTTATTTCAATGGTCTCAAGACAAGGCAGCCCTTGCAAACCCAACTGCTTCCAATACAAGAAAACTTTGACCTCAGGGAATGTCAGAGTCCCGTGAACTGGGAACTAGTCAATATGAAATATCTAGTAGTTTTGTTTTTGCTCCTCTACTGTAGACATGTCTAAGAGTCATCAACATGAAGCACAAAATGTTCATAGTGCCTCGGTTTGTTCTAAGGTAAAAATTGCTATATCGTTCTATCTGTCACAAGCTTGTCAACAAGAAAGTACCTCGAAAGAACAGGAACAAAACGAAAAATTAAATGTGATATGAGCTTTTAGATAAACTATGAACACTAATTACACTCGAAAATATCTGCCTATGAGAGTCTTGATTGAAGGCAGAGGAGAAGGGGACGACAGAGGCTAAGATGGTTGGATGGCATCACTGATTCGATGGACATGAGTTTGAGCAAGCCCCTGGAGTTGGTGATGGACACGGAAGCCCAGCGTCCTGCAGGCCACGGGGTCCCAAAGAGTCAGACACGACTGAGCCACTGAACTGAACTGAACATACAATCGTTTCTCCAGGTGTTTTGGTTACCCGAGTTTCTATCCTGTGCTAAACTAAGTGACGACAGTGTACTGAAGAGCTGGGTCATTTCCAAATAAATTAAAGTTCTGAAACATTCACGCCTTGAAAGGACCTCCCTTTTACACAGAAACAAAAGAGATTTTTGACTATCCAATAAGAGTGTCTGGCACCATCCTGACATGTGAAACGTAAGAAAGCAATTTTTTTTTGTTTTGTTTGGTTCTGATCTTGGGTGTGTGTGTGTGTGTGTGTGTGTGTGTGTGTGTGTGCGTGCGTGCGGGGGAGGGGAGGGGCGCTACTATCACTGATAGGTATGTTCACCAATCTGTCGAATGCCAATATAAAAGTCAGTTCTTGGTTGCTGAAGGGAACTGTATGACTTGGTATTAAAAGAAGGTATGTGGCATGAAATCGCATTTTCTGAAGGAAAACGACGTCGTTCTTTCTTCCAGGTGGCAGTTTCAGGATGGGAGAAGCAAAGGAATGGGTACAGAATGGGATCAGGAGGTTGTAGGGAAAGTGGACCCCCAGAAAAGAGTGTTGTGCCTAGCACAAGGTTTCTTGAGAGGTTGAACTGCCTTTGCTAATGGATTTTAAGTTTCTTTACCTCTTCCGTGATCTCTTCTAGGTTGACCTAGAAGAGAAATCTTTTGTTAGCTTTGGCTAAGTGGAGAAGTATTGCTTCACGGTGACTTGTGTGATCCTACCTGACTGTTCTAAACCCTTTTGATATCTATGCACTGCTGCTGCTGCTGCTGCTGCTGCTGCTGCTGCTGCGAAGTCGTTTCAGTCGTGTCCGAGTCTGTGTGACCCCATGGACGGCAGCCCACCAGGCCCCGCAGTCCCTGGGGTTCTCTAGGCAAGAACACTGGAGTGGGTTGCCATGTCCTCCTCCAATGCATGAAAGTGAAATGTGAAAGTGAAGTCGCTCAGTCGTGCCCGACTCTGAGCGACCCCATGGACTGCAGCCTACCAGGCTCTTCCGTCCATGAGATTTTCCAGGCAAGAGTACTGGAGTGGGGTGCCATTGCCTTCTCCCATATCTATTCACAAGCCTGCCTAAATCATTGACTTCTAGCCACCTTTGGGATGCCAATGCCCACCCACCCTTAGCAGGCCCCAGAGGAGAGAAAACACTTACCACAGGAGGTCCGGGTAAGGAACAAGGAACTAACAAGCTCCCACCAACCAGGATTCTGCAGAGGTCAACAAGAGGTCAGCAAGAGATGGGAGACTGCAGTCCAGAGGTCCTAGCAACTTCCAGCGAGCAGCAAAGACCCAGCATAGTCAAAACGAATTCAATGTTACCCAAAACAAATAAATAAACGGACAGAAGTTCTTGGAACACATGACTGAGGCTAGGGGTGAGGCAGTACATGTATGTGCCAGGATACTCTTAAAGTATACTCTTAACGTAGATGAGGAGAACAAGGTAGGAGGAAAACTTACTGTTTGGTTCAGGTCGCTTCGGAGCCTTTTGGGGGAACCGACCTGAAGCCAGAGTCTAGCCGAAATACACAGGCTTTGAACATCGCTGAAGACCAACATTTCCTAAGGAAAAAACGCATTGCTTAGCTCAAGGTTTGTCTGGGAAATTCTTACACATCAGGAGATGGCTCCGAGGTGGATTTCTACAAAGAACATCCATGCAAAGGACAAGCCTGCACAGCTCTGTGCACATCTGCCCCCTCCCCCCCTCACAGCCAGCAGCATTTCCAAGTGACCTCCTAAGGCCTTCGCCAAACTACAGGGGCACCTCTGGGCTTCCTGTTTCCCTCATTTTTCGGAATCTTTTCTAAAAAAAAAGAAAAACAAAAAACAAATTAAAAAAAAAAAAAAAAACCCGCACATTTCTTCGTACAATGCCACAGTGGAAGGAACACAGGCCTTCAATATTAAGACCTAAATTTGCAAAAAACTTGGAGCTTGGTTTTTTGTTTTGTTTGGTTTTGTTTTGTTTGAATCAAACCACCACATCATTTAAAATTTTTACACGTTCTAATTATTCGGTTCCAAAACACCAAACTTGTACTGCACACGGTCCCCATGGAAAGGCCCCCTCAGCAGGACAGCCACAGATGCTGCCATGAAAGGGCAGCAGGGTGCCCTCCTCCCTTGTTTGCTGCCTGGGCGGCCACCGGGTTTTGAAACCCATGCACCCTACTAAGTTTCTAGGGTGCAATTCGTGGACCCTTCCCTTTCCCATCCCAGCAGGTGGTCAAGGGCCCGCTGGCCTCCAAAGTGCCAGAAGCAGGGCTGGGCCAGCCGGCCAGAGTTCAGGGTTCTGGCCCTTGGACTTGCAGCGGACACTCGGCTGCTTGGGAAAACCGCGCGGCTCTGACCTTTCAGCAAAGGGGTGGAGCGGTCAAGGCCTTGAGCCCAAAGGCGAGGCCTTTCTGCGACCGCCAGGTTGTGCCAACAGAGGGCGGACTACGTGGTTCCCTGCTCCACGCAGTCCCAGTTCCCTGACCTGTGGTCCGCACCCCTCCGCCGCGCCCACTGGATGCCGACCCTTGGGGACCCAGGAGCGCACGCAGTGGGCGTTCCCAGCCGCCACGGCGACCCCCGAGAGGACAACGGGGAAGCCCTCCCCCACCCCCGCCAGGAGCCGACCCCCGCCCCGCGCCGCCCCGCCCCTGCCATGCTCCCGGTGCCTTCCCAGCCGCAGTGGGGATCCCCGGAGCACAACTGGGACCGCCCCCCATCCCCGCCACGACCCGATTCCCGACCCGCGCCGCCCGGCTTCGCCCCGCCCCGGGCGCGCTCCCGGTGCGCTGCCCACCTTCACCACGGGCTCCCGGTGAGCCCCGCCCCCACGCCCGGTTCCAGGAGAGCCTCTGGGACCTCGCTCCCGCCGCCCGGTGAAACGGGAGGACAATCCATCCAGCCCACAGAGGCAATCCAAGCTGTCTAGAATTCAGGGATCAAACGAGGGCTACGGAAAGGAAAGACGACCTGACCTAGGAGGGCCATGATATTCTATAGAACCGGACAAAGTTGGTTTCCAAGGAAACTTGATTCCTTGGAACCCGGAAAGCTGGTTCTTTTCATATGCAATTCCAAACCCTGAGCTCCTTCCCAAAGCCTGCCTGGCCGCCAGCCCCACCCCCCACTCCCCAGAAAAAACGGCTCAAAGAAATCTTTTCCATCTCAGGCGGAAAACTGGAAGATGTCTTGTCTTGTCTGTCTGGATTGATGTCTGTGTCAGTGTGAGCCTTGTGATTTTTGATAATAGTGCTCAAGTTCTGAGTTCTTATTTCAATGGTCTCAAGACAAGGCAGCCCTTGCAAACCCAACTGCTTCCAATACAAGAAAACTTTGACCTCAGGGAATGTCAGAGTCCCGTGAACTGGGAACTAGTCAATATGAAATATCTAGTAGTTTTGTTTTTGCTCCTCTACTGTAGACATGTCTAAGAGTCATCAACATGAAGCACAAAATGTTCATAGTGCCTCGGTTTGTTCTAAGGTAAAAATTGCTATATCGTTCTATCTGTCACAAGCTTGTCAACAAGAAAGTACCTCGAAAGAACAGGAACAAAACGAAAAATTAAATGTGATATGAGCTTTTAGATAAACTATGAACACTAATTACACTCGAAAATATCTGCCTATGAGAGTCTTGATTGAAGGCAGAGGAGAAGGGGACGACAGAGGCTAAGATGGTTGGATGGCATCACTGATTCGATGGACATGAGTTTGAGCAAGCCCCTGGAGTTGGTGATGGACACGGAAGCCCAGCGTCCTGCAGGCCACGGGGTCCCAAAGAGTCAGACACGACTGAGCCACTGAACTGAACTGAACATACAATCGTTTCTCCAGGTGTTTTGGTTACCCGAGTTTCTATCCTGTGCTAAACTAAGTGACGACAGTGTACTGAAGAGCTGGGTCATTTCCAAATAAATTAAAGTTCTGAAACATTCACGCCTTGAAAGGACCTCCCTTTTACACAGAAACAAAAGAGATTTTTGACTATCCAATAAGAGTGTCTGGCACCATCCTGACATGTGAAACGTAAGAAAGCAATTTTTTTTGTTTTGTTTGGTTCTGATCTTGGGTGTGTGTGTGTGTGTGTGTGTGTGTGTGTGTGTGCGTGCGTGCGGGGGAGGGGAGGGGCGCTACTATCACTGATAGGTATGTTCACCAATCTGTCGAATGCCAATATAAAAGTCAGTTCTTGGTTGCTGAAGGGAACTGTATGACTTGGTATTAAAAGAAGGTATGTGGCATGAAATCGCATTTTCTGAAGGAAAACGACGTCGTTCTTTCTTCCAGGTGGCAGTTTCAGGATGGGAGAAGCAAAGGAATGGGTACAGAATGGGATCAGGAGGTTGTAGGGAAAGTGGACCCCCAGAAAAGAGTGTTGTGCCTAGCACAAGGTTTCTTGAGAGGTTGAACTGCCTTTGCTAATGGATTTTAAGTTTCTTTACCTCTTCCGTGATCTCTTCTAGGTTGACCTAGAAGAGAAATCTTTTGTTAGCTTTGGCTAAGTGGAGAAGTATTGCTTCACGGTGACTTGTGTGATCCTACCTGACTGTTCTAAACCCTTTTGATATCTATGCACTGCTGCTGCTGCTGCTGCTGCTGCTGCTGCTGCGAAGTCGTTTCAGTCGTGTCCGAGTCTGTGTGACCCCATGGACGGCAGCCCACCAGGCCCCGCAGTCCCTGGGGTTCTCTAGGCAAGAACACTGGAGTGGGTTGCCATGTCCTCCTCCAATGCATGAAAGTGAAATGTGAAAGTGAAGTCGCTCAGTCGTGCCCGACTCTGAGCGACCCCATGGACTGCAGCCTACCAGGCTCTTCCGTCCATGAGATTTTCCAGGCAAGAGTACTGGAGTGGGGTGCCATTGCCTTCTCCCATATCTATTCACAAGCCTGCCTAAATCATTGACTTCTAGCCACCTTTGGGATGCCAATGACCACCCAGCCTTACCAGGCCCCAGAGGAGAGAAAACACTTACCACAGGAGGTCCGGGTAAGGAACAAGGAACTAACAAGCTCCCACCAACCAGGATTCTGCAGAGGTCAACAAGAGGTCAGCAAGAGATGGGAGACTGCAGTCCAGAGGTCCTAGCAACTTCCAGCGAGCAGCAAAGACCCAGCATAGTCAAAACGAATTCAATGTTACCCAAAACAAATAAATAAACGGACAGAAGTTCTTGGAACACATGACTGAGGTTAGGGGTGAGGCAGTACATGTATGTGCCAGGATACTCTTAAAGTATACTCTTAACGTAGATGAGGAGAACAAGGTAGGAGGAAAACTTACTGTTTGGTTCAGGTCGCTTCTGAGCCTTTTGGGGGAACCGACCTGAAGCCAGAGTCTAGCCGAAATACACAGGCTTTGAACATCGCTGAAGACCAACATTTCCTAAGGAAAAAACGCATTGCTTAGCTCAAGGTTTGTCTGGGAAATTCTTACACATCAGGAGATGGCTCCGAGGTGGATTTCTACAAAGAACATCCATGCAAAGGACAAGCCTGCACAGCTCTGTGCACATCTGCCCCCTCCCCCCCTCACAGCCAGCAGCATTTCCAAGTGACCTCCTAAGGCCTTCGCCAAACTACAGGGGCACCTCTGGGCTTCCTGTTTCCCTCATTTTTCGGAATCTTTTCTAAAAAAAAAGAAAAACAAAAAACAAATTAAAAAAAAAAAAAAAAACCCGCACATTTCTTCGTACAATGCCACAGTGGAAGGAACACAGGCCTTCAATATTAAGACCTAAATTTGCAAAAAACTTGGAGCTTGGTTTTTTGTTTTGTTTGGTTTTGTTTTGTTTGAATCAAACCACCACATCATTTAAAATTTTTACACGTTCTAATTATTCGGTTCCAAAACACCAAACTTGTACTGCACACGGTCCCCATGGAAAGGCCCCCTCAGCAGGACAGCCACAGATGCTGCCATGAAAGGGCAGCAGGGTGCCCTCCTCCCTTGTTTGCTGCCTGGGCGGCCACCGGGTTTTGAAACCCATGCACCCTACTAAGTTTCTAGGGTGCAATTCGTGGACCCTTCCCTTTCCCATCCCAGCAGGTGGTCAAGGGCCCGCTGGCCTCCAAAGTGCCAGAAGCAGGGCTGGGCCAGCCGGCCAGAGTTCAGGGTTCTGGCCCTTGGACTTGCAGCGGACACTCGGCTGCTTGGGAAAACCGCGCGGCTCTGACCTTTCAGCAAAGGGGTGGAGCGGTCAAGGCCTTGAGCCCAAAGGCGAGGCCTTTCTGCGACCGCCAGGTTGTGCCAACAGAGGGCGGACTACGTGGTTCCCTGCTCCACGCAGTCCCAGTTCCCTGACCTGTGGTCCGCACCCCTCCGCCGCGCCCACTGGATGCCGACCCTTGGGGACCCAGGAGCGCACGCAGTGGGCGTTCCCAGCCGCCACGGCGACCCCCGAGAGGACAACGGGGAAGCCCTCCCCCACCCCCGCCAGGAGCCGACCCCCGCCCCGCGCCGCCCCGCCCCTGCCATGCTCCCGGTGCCTTCCCAGCCGCAGTGGGGATCCCCGGAGCACAACTGGGACCGCCCCCCATCCCCGCCACGACCCGATTCCCGACCCGCGCCGCCCGGCTTCGCCCCGCCCCGGGCGCGCTCCCGGTGCGCTGCCCACCTTCACCACGGGCTCCCGGTGAGCCCCGCCCCCACGCCCGGTTCCAGGAGAGCCTCTGGGACCTCGCTCCCGCCGCCCGGTGAAACGGGAGGACAATCCATCCAGCCCACAGAGGCAATCCAAGCTGTCTAGAATTCAGGGATCCAACGAGGGCTACGGAAAGGAAAGACGACCTGACCTAGGAGGGCCATGATATTCTATAGAACCGGACAAAGTTGGTTTCCAAGGAAACTTGATTCCTTGGAACCCGGAAAGCTGGTTCTTTTCATATGCAATTCCAAACCATGAGCTCCTTCCCAAAGCCTGCCTGGCCGCCAGCCCCACCCCCCACTCCCCAGAAAAAACGGCTCAAAGAAATCTTTTCCATCTCAGGCGGAAAACTGGAAGATGTCTTGTCTTGTCTGTCTGGATTGATGTCTGTGTCAGTGTGAGCCTTGTGATTTTTGATAATAGTGCTCAAGTTCTGAGTTCTTATTTCAATGGTCTCAAGACAAGGCAGCCCTTGCAAACCCAACTGCTTCCAATACAAGAAAACTTTGACCTCAGGGAATGTCAGAGTCCCGTGAACTGGGAACTAGTCAATATGAAATATCTAGTAGTTTTGTTTTTGCTCCTCTACTGTAGACATGTCTAAGAGTCATCAACATGAAGCACAAAATGTTCATAGTGCCTCGGTTTGTTCTAAGGTAAAAATTGCTATATCGTTCTATCTGTCACAAGCTTGTCAACAAGAAAGTACCTCGAAAGAACAGGAACAAAACGAAAAATTAAATGTGATATGAGCTTTTAGATAAACTATGAACACTAATTACACTCGAAAATATCTGCCTATGAGAGTCTTGATTGAAGGCAGAGGAGAAGGGGACGACAGAGGCTAAGATGGTTGGATGGCATCACTGATTCGATGGACATGAGTTTGAGCAAGCCCCTGGAGTTGGTGATGGACACGGAAGCCCAGCGTCCTGCAGGCCACGGGGTCCCAAAGAGTCAGACACGACTGAGCCACTGAACTGAACTGAACATACAATCGTTTCTCCAGGTGTTTTGGTTACCCGAGTTTCTATCCTGTGCTAAACTAAGTGACGACAGTGTACTGAAGAGCTGGGTCATTTCCAAATAAATTAAAGTTCTGAAACATTCACGCCTTGAAAGGACCTCCCTTTTACACAGAAACAAAAGAGATTTTTGACTATCCAATAAGAGTGTCTGGCACCATCCTGACATGTGAAACGTAAGAAAGCAATTTTTTTTTGTTTTGTTTGGTTCTGATCTTGGGTGTGTGTGTGTGTGTGTGTGTGTGTGTGTGTGTGTGCGTGCGTGCGGGGGAGGGGAGGGGCGCTACTATCACTGATAGGTATGTTCACCAATCTGTCGAATGCCAATATAAAAGTCAGTTCTTGGTTGCTGAAGGGAACTGTATGACTTGGTATTAAAAGAAGGTATGTGGCATGAAATCGCATTTTCTGAAGGAAAACGACGTCGTTCTTTCTTCCAGGTGGCAGTTTCAGGATGGGAGAAGCAAAGGAATGGGTACAGAATGGGATCAGGAGGTTGTAGGGAAAGTGGACCCCCAGAAAAGAGTGTTGTGCCTAGCACAAGGTTTCTTGAGAGGTTGAACTGCCTTTGCTAATGGATTTTAAGTTTCTTTACCTCTTCCGTGATCTCTTCTAGGTTGACCTAGAAGAGAAATCTTTTGTTAGCTTTGGCTAAGTGGAGAAGTATTGCTTCACGGTGACTTGTGTGATCCTACCTGACTGTTCTAAACCCTTTTGATATCTATGCACTGCTGCTGCTGCTGCTGCTGCTGCTGCTGCTGCGAAGTCGTTTCAGTCGTGTCCGAGTCTGTGTGACCCCATGGACGGCAGCCCACCAGGCCCCGCAGTCCCTGGGGTTCTCCAGGCAAGAACACTGGAGTGGGTTGCCATGTCCTCCTCCAATGCATGAAAGTGAAATGTGAAAGTGAAGTCGCTCAGTCGTGCCCGACTCTGAGCGACCCCATGGACTGCAGCCTACCAGGCTCTTCCGTCCATGAGATTTTCCAGGCAAGAGTACTGGAGTGGGGTGCCATTGCCTTCTCCCATATCTATTCACAAGCCTGCCTAAATCATTGACTTCTAGCCACCTTTGGGATGCCAATGCCCACCCACCCTTAGCAGGCCCCAGAGGAGAGAAAACACTTACCACAGGAGGTCCGGGTAAGGAACAAGGAACTAACAAGCTCCCACCAACCAGGATTCTGCAGAGGTCAACAAGAGGTCAGCAAGAGATGGGAGACTGCAGTCCAGAGGTCCTAGCAACTTCCAGCGAGCAGCAAAGACCCAGCATAGTCAAAACGAATTCAATGTTACCCAAAACAAATAAATAAACGGACAGAAGTTCTTGGAACACATGACTGAGGTTAGGGGTGAGGCAGTACATGTATGTGCCAGGATACTCTTAAAGTATACTCTTAACGTAGATGAGGAGAACAAGGTAGGAGGAAAACTTACTGTTTGGTTCAGGTCGCTTCTGAGCCTTTTGGGGGAACCGACCTGAAGCCAGAGTCTAGCCGAAATACACAGGCTTTGAACATCGCTGAAGACCAACATTTCCTAAGGAAAAAACGCATTGCTTAGCTCAAGGTTTGTCTGGGAAATTCTTACACATCAGGAGATGGCTCCGAGGTGGATTTCTACAAAGAACATCCATGCAAAGGACAAGCCTGCACAGCTCTGTGCACATCTGCCCCCTCCCCCCCTCACAGCCAGCAGCATTTCCAAGTGACCTCCTAAGGCCTTCGCCAAACTACAGGGGCACCTCTGGGCTTCCTGTTTCCCTCATTTTTCGGAATCTTTTCTAAAAAAAAAGAAAAACAAAAAACAAATTAAAAAAAAAAAAAAAAAACCCGCACATTTCTTCGTACAATGCCACAGTGGAAGGAACACAGGCCTTCAATATTAAGACCTAAATTTGCAAAAAACTTGGAGCTTGGTTTTTTGTTTTGTTTGGTTTTGTTTTGTTTGAATCAAACCACCACATCATTTAAAATTTTTACACGTTCTAATTATTCGGTTCCAAAACACCAAACTTGTACTGCACACGGTCCCCATGGAAAGGCCCCCTCAGCAGGACAGCCACAGATGCTGCCATGAAAGGGCAGCAGGGTGCCCTCCTCCCTTGTTTGCTGCCTGGGCGGCCACCGGGTTTTGAAACCCATGCACCCTACTAAGTTTCTAGGGTGCAATTCGTGGACCCTTCCCTTTCCCATCCCAGCAGGTGGTCAAGGGCCCGCTGGCCTCCAAAGTGCCAGAAGCAGGGCTGGGCCAGCCGGCCAGAGTTCAGGGTTCTGGCCCTTGGACTTGCAGCGGACACTCGGCTGCTTGGGAAAACCGCGCGGCTCTGACCTTTCAGCAAAGGGGTGGAGCGGTCAAGGCCTTGAGCCCAAAGGCGAGGCCTTTCTGCGACCGCCAGGTTGTGCCAACAGAGGGCGGACTACGTGGTTCCCTGCTCCACGCAGTCCCAGTTCCCTGACCTGTGGTCCGCACCCCTCCGCCGCGCCCACTGGATGCCGACCCTTGGGGACCCAGGAGCGCACGCAGTGGGCGTTCCCAGCCGCCACGGCGACCCCCGAGAGGACAACGGGGAAGCCCTCCCCCACCCCCGCCAGGAGCCGACCCCCGCCCCGCGCCGCCCCGCCCCTGCCATGCTCCCGGTGCCTTCCCAGCCGCAGTGGGGATCCCCGGAGCACAACTGGGACCGCCCCCCATCCCCGCCACGACCCGATTCCCGACCCGCGCCGCCCGGCTTCGCCCCGCCCCGGGCGCGCTCCCGGTGCGCTGCCCACCTTCACCACGGGCTCCCGGTGAGCCCCGCCCCCACGCCCGGTTCCAGGAGAGCCTCTGGGACCTCGCTCCCGCCGCCCGGTGAAACGGGAGGACAATCCATCCAGCCCACAGAGGCAATCCAAGCTGTCTAGAATTCAGGGATCCAACGAGGACTACGGAAAGGAAAGATGACCTGACCTAGGAGGGCCATGATATTCTATAGAACCGGACAAAGTTGGTTTCCAAGGAAACTTGATTCCTTGGAACCCGGAAAGCTGGTTCTTTTCATATGCAATTCCAAACCATGAGCTCCTTCCCAAAGCCTGCCTGGCCGCCAGCCCCACCCCCCACTCCCCAGAAAAAACGGCTCAAAGAAATCTTTTCCATCTCAGGCGGAAAACTGGAAGATGTCTTGTCTTGTCTGTCTGGATTGATGTCTGTGTCAGTGTGAGCCTTGTGATTTTTGATAATAGTGCTCAAGTTCTGAGTTCTTATTTCAATGGTCTCAAGACAAGGCAGCCCTTGCAAACCCAACTGCTTCCAATACAAGAAAACTTTGACCTCAGGGAATGTCAGAGTCCCGTGAACTGGGAACTAGTCAATATGAAATATCTAGTAGTTTTGTTTTTGCTCCTCTACTGTAGACATGTCTAAGAGTCATCAACATGAAGCACAAAATGTTCATAGTGCCTCGGTTTGTTCTAAGGTAAAAATTGCTATATCGTTCTATCTGTCACAAGCTTGTCAACAAGAAAGTACCTCGAAAGAACAGGAACAAAACGAAAAATTAAATGTGATATGAGCTTTTAGATAAACTATGAACACTAATTACACTCGAAAATATCTGCCTATGAGAGTCTTGATTGAAGGCAGAGGAGAAGGGGACGACAGAGGCTAAGATGGTTGGATGGCATCACTGATTCGATGGACATGAGTTTGAGCAAGCCCCTGGAGTTGGTGATGGACACGGAAGCCCAGCGTCCTGCAGGCCACGGGGTCCCAAAGAGTCAGACACGACTGAGCCACTGAACTGAACTGAACATACAATCGTTTCTCCAGGTGTTTTGGTTACCCGAGTTTCTATCCTGTGCTAAACTAAGTGACGACAGTGTACTGAAGAGCTGGGTCATTTCCAAATAAATTAAAGTTCTGAAACATTCACGCCTTGAAAGGACCTCCCTTTTACACAGAAACAAAAGAGATTTTTGACTATCCAATAAGAGTGTCTGGCACCATCCTGACATGTGAAACGTAAGAAAGCAATTTTTTTTGTTTTGTTTGGTTCTGATCTTGGGTGTGTGTGTGTGTGTGTGTGTGTGTGTGTGCGTGCGTGCGTGCGGGGGAGGGGAGGGGCGCTACTATCACTGATAGGTATGTTCACCAATCTGTCGAATGCCAATATAAAAGTCAGTTCTTGGTTGCTGAAGGGAAATGTATGACTTGGTATTAAAAGAAGGTATGTGGCATGAAATCGCATTTTCTGAAGGAAAACGACGTCGTTCTTTCTTCCAGGTGGCAGTTTCAGGATGGGAGAAGCAAAGGAATGGGTACAGAATGGGATCAGGAGGTTGTAGGGAAAGTGGACCCCCAGAAAAGAGTGTTGTGCCTAGCACAAGGTTTCTTGAGAGGTTGAACTGCCTTTGCTAATGGATTTTAAGTTTCTTTACCTCTTCCGTGATCTCTTCTAGGTTGACCTAGAACAGAAATCTTTTGTTAGCTTTGGCTAAGTGGAGAAGTATTGCTTCACGGTGACTTGTGTGATCCTACCTGACTGTTCTAAACCCTTTTGATATCTATGCACTGCTGCTGCTGCTGCTGCTGCTGCTGCTGCTGCGAAGTCGTTTCAGTCGTGTCCGAGTCTGTGTGACCCCATGGACGGCAGCCCACCAGGCCCCGCAGTCCCTGGGGTTCTCCAGGCAAGAACACTGGAGTGGGTTGCCATGTCCTCCTCCAATGCATGAAAGTGAAATGTGAAAGTGAAGTCGCTCAGTCGTGCCCGACTCTGAGCGACCCCATGGACTGCAGCCTACCAGGCTCTTCCGTCCATGAGATTTTCCAGGCAAGAGTACTGGAGTGGGGTGCCATTGCCTTCTCCCATATCTATTCACAAGCCTGCCTAAATCATTGACTTCTAGCCACCTTTGGGATGCCAATGACCACCCGCCCTTACCAGGCCGCAGAGGAGAGAAAACACTTACCACAGGAGGTCCGGGTAAGGAACAAGGAACTAACAAGCTCCCACCAACCAGGATTCTGCAGAGGTCAACAAGAGGTCAGCAAGAGATGGGAGACTGCAGTCCAGAGGTCCTAGCAACTTCCAGCGAGCAGCAAAGACCCAGCATAGTCAAAACGAATTCAATGTTACCCAAAACAAATAAATCAACGGACAGAAGTTCTTGGAACACATGACTGAGGTTAGGGGTGAGGCAGTACATGTATGTGCCAGGATACTCTTAAAGTATACTCTTAACGTAGATGAGGAGAACAAGGTAGGAGGAAAACTTACTGTTTGGTTCAGGTCGCTTCTGAGCCTTTTGGGGGAACCGACCTGAAGCCAGAGTCTAGCCGAAATACACAGGCTTTGAACATCGCTGAAGACCAACATTTCCTAAGGAAAAAACGCATTGCTTAGCTCAAGGTTTGTCTGGGAAATTCTTACACATCAGGAGATGGCTCCGAGGTGGATTTCTACAAAGAACATCCATGCAAAGGACAAGCCTGCACAGCTCTGTGCACATCTGCCCCCTCCCCCCCTCACAGCCAGCAGCATTTCCAAGTGACCTCCTAAGGCCTTCGCCAAACTACAGGGGCACCTCTGGGCTTCCTGTTTCCCTCATTTTTCGGAATCTTTTCTAAAAAAAAAGAAAAACAAAAAACAAATTAAAAAAAAAAAAAAAAAACCCGCACATTTCTTCGTACAATGCCACAGTGGAAGGAACACAGGCCTTCAATATTAAGACCTAAATTTGCAAAAAACTTGGAGCTTGGTTTTTTGTTTTGTTTTGTTTTGTTTTGTTTGAATCAAACCACCACATCATTTACAATTTTTACACGTTCTAATTATTCGGTTCCAAAACACCAAACTTGTACTGCACACGGTCCCCATGGAAAGGCCCCCTCAGCAGGACAGCCACAGATGCTGCCATGAAAGGGCAGCAGGGTGCCCTCCTCCCTTGTTTTCTGCCTGGGCGGCCACCGGGTTTTGAAACCCATGCACCCTACGAAGTTTCTAGGGTGCAATTCGTGGACCCTTCCCTTTCCCATCCCAGCAGGTGGTCAAGGGCCCGCTGGCCTCCAAAGTGCCAGAAGCAGGGCTGGGCCAGCCGGCCAGAGTTCAGGGTTCTGGCCCTTGGACTTGCAGCGGACACTAGGCTGCTTGGGAAAACCGCGCGGCTCTGACCTTTCAGCAAAGGGGTGGAGCGGTCAAGGCCTTGAGCCCAAAGGCGAGGCCTTTCTGCGACCGCCAGGTTGTGCCAACAGAGGGCGGACTACGTGGTTCCCTGCTCCACGCAGTCCCAGTTCCCTGACCTGTGGTCCGCACCCCTCCGCCGCGCCCACTGGATGCCGACCCTTGGGGACCCAGGAGCGCACGCAGTGGGCGTTCCCAGCCGCCACGGCGACCCCCGAGAGGACCACGGGGAAGCCCTCCCCCAGCCCCGCCAGGAGCCGACCCCCGCCCCGCGCCGCCCCGCCCCTGCCACGCTCCCGGTGCCTTCCCAGCCGCAGTGGGGATCCCCGGAGCACAACTGGGACCGCCCCCCATCCCCGCCACGACCCGACTCCCGACCCGCGCCGCCCGGCTTCGCCCCGCCCCGGGCGCGCTCCCGGTGCGCTGCCCACCTTCACCACGGGCTCCCGGTGAGCCCCGCCCCCACGCCCGGTTCCAGGAGAGCCTCTGGGACCTCGCTCCCCGCCCGGTGAAACGGGAGGACAATCCATCCAGCCCACAGAGGCAATCCAAGCTGTCTAGAATTCAGGGATCCAACGAGGACTACGGAAAGGAAAGATGACCTGACCTAGGAGGGCCATGATATTCTATAGAACCGGACAAAGTTGGTTTCCAAGGAAACTTGATTCCTTGGAACCCGGAAAGCTGGTTCTTTTCATATGCAATTCCAAACCATGAGCTCCTTCCCAAAGCCTGCCTGGCCGCCAGCCCCACCCCCCACTCCCCAGAAAAAACGGCTCAAAGAAATCTTTTCCATCTCAGGCGGAAAACTGGAAGATGTCTTGTCTTGTCTGTCTGGATTGATGTCTGTGTCAGTGTGAGCCTTGTGATTTTTGATAATAGTGCTCAAGTTCTGAGTTCTTATTTCAATGGTCTCAAGACAAGGCAGCCCTTGCAAACCCAACTGCTTCCAATACAAGAAAACTTTGACCTCAGGGAATGTCAGAGTCCCGTGAACTGGGAACTAGTCAATATGAAATATCTAGTAGTTTTGTTTTTGCTCCTCTACTGTAGACATGTCTAAGAGTCATCAACATGAAGCACAAAATGTTCATAGTGCCTCGGTTTGTTCTAAGGTAAAAATTGCTATTGCTATATCGTTCTATCTGTCACAAGCTTGTCAACAAGAAAGTACCTCGAAAGAACAGGAACAAAACGAAAAATTAAATGTGATATGAGCTTTTAGAGAAACTATGAACACTAATTACACTCGAAAATATCTGCCTATGAGAGTCTTGATTGAAGGCAGAGGAGAAGGGGACGACAGAGGCTAAGATGGTTGGATGGCATCACTGATTCGATGGACATGAGTTTGAGCAAGCCCCTGGAGTTGGTGATGGACACGGAAGCCCAGCGTCCTGCAGGCCACGGGGTCCCAAAGAGTCAGACACGACTGAGCCACTGAACTGAACTGAACATACAATCGTTTCTCCAGGTGTTTTGGTTACCCGAGTTTCTATCCTGTGCTAAACTAAGTGACGACAGTGTACTGAAGAGCTGGGTCATTTCCAAATAAATTAAAGTTCTGAAACATTCACGCCTTGAAAGGACCTCCCTTTTACACAGAAACAAAAGAGATTTTTGACTATCCAATAAGAGTGTCTGGCACCATCCTGACATGTGAAACGTAAGAAAGCAATTTTTTTTGTTTTGTTTGGTTCTGATCTTGGGTGTGTGTGTGTGTGTGTGTGCGCGTGCGTGCGTGCGTGCGGGGGAGGGGAGGGGCGCTACTATCACTGATAGGTATGTTCACCAATCTGTCGAATGCCAATATAAAAGTCAGTTCTTGGTTGCTGAAGGGAAATGTATGACTTGGTATTAAAAGAAGGTATGTGGCATGAAATCGCATTTTCTGAAGGAAAACGACGTCGTTCTTTCTTCCAGGTGGCAGTTTCAGGATGGGAGAAGCAAAGGAATGGGTACAGAATGGGATCAGGAGGTTGTAGGGAAAGTGGACCCCCAGAAAAGAGTGTTGTGCCTAGCACAAGGTTTCTTGAGAGGTTGAACTGCCTTTGCTAATGGATTTTAAGTTTCTTTACCTCTTCCGTGATCTCTTCTAGGTTGACCTAGAACAGAAATCTTTTGTTAGCTTTGGCTAAGTGGAGAAGTATTGCTTCACGGTGACTTGTGTGATCCTACCTGACTGTTCTAAACCCTTTTGATATCTATGCACTGCTGCTGCTGCTGCTGCTGCTGCTGCGAAGTCGTTTCAGTCGTGTCCGAGTCTGTGTGACCCCATGGACGGCAGCCCACCAGGCCCCGCAGTCCCTGGGGTTCTCCAGGCAAGAACACTGGAGTGGGTTGCCATGTCCTCCTCCAATGCATGAAAGTGAAATGTGAAAGTGAAGTCGCTCAGTCGTGCCCGACTCTGAGCGACCCCATGGACTGCAGCCTACCAGGCTCTTCCGTCCATGAGATTTTCCAGGCAAGAGTACTGGAGTGGGGTGCCATTGCCTTCTCCCATATCTATTCACAAGCCTGCCTAAATCATTGACTTCTAGCCACCTTTGGGATGCCAATGACCACCCGCCCTTACCAGGCCGCAGAGGAGAGAAAACACTTACCACAGGAGGTCCGGGTAAGGAACAAGGAACTAACAAGCTCCCACCAACCAGGATTCTGCAGAGGTCAACAAGAGGTCAGCAAGAGATGGGAGACTGCAGTCCAGAGGTCCTAGCAACTTCCAGCGAGCAGCAAAGACCCAGCATAGTCAAAACGAATTCAATGTTACCCAAAACAAATAAATCAACGGACAGAAGTTCTTGGAACACATGACTGAGGTTAGGGGTGAGGCAGTACATGTATGTGCCAGGATACTCTTAAAGTATACTCTTAACGTAGATGAGGAGAACAAGGTAGGAGGAAAACTTACTGTTTGGTTCAGGTCGCTTCTGAGCCTTTTGGGGGAACCGACCTGAAGCCAGAGTCTAGCCGAAATACACAGGCTTTGAACATCGCTGAAGACCAACATTTCCTAAGGAAAAAACGCATTGCTTAGCTCAAGGTTTGTCTGGGAAATTCCTACACATCAGGAGATGGCTCCGAGGTGGATTTCTACAAAGAACATCCATGCAAAGGACAAGCCTGCACAGCTCTGTGCACATCTGCCCCCTCCCCCCCTCACAGCCAGCAGCATTTCCAAGTGACCTCCTAAGGCCTTCGCCAAACTACAGGGGCACCTCTGGGCTTCCTGTTTCCCTCATTTTTCGGAATCTTTTCTAAAAAAAAAGAAAAACAAAAAACAAATTAAAAAAAAAAAAAAAAAAACCCGCACATTTCTTCGTACAATGCCACAGTGGAAGGAACACAGGCCTTCAATATTAAGACCTAAATTTGCAAAAAACTTGGAGCTTGGTTTTTTGTTTTGTTTTGTTTTGTTTTGTTTGAATCAAACCACCACATCATTTACAATTTTTACACGTTCTAATTATTCGGTTCCAAAACACCAAACTTGTACTGCACACGGTCCCCATGGAAAGGCCCCCTCAGCAGGACAGCCACAGATGCTGCCATGAAAGGGCAGCAGGGTGCCCTCCTCCCTTGTTTTCTGCCTGGGCGGCCACCGGGTTTTGAAACCCATGCACCCTACGAAGTTTCTAGGGTGCAATTCGTGGACCCTTCCCTTTCCCATCCCAGCAGGTGGTCAAGGGCCCGCTGGCCTCCAAAGTGCCAGAAGCAGGGCTGGGCCAGCCGGCCAGAGTTCAGGGTTCTGGCCCTTGGACTTGCAGCGGACACTAGGCTGCTTGGGAAAACCGCGCGGCTCTGACCTTTCAGCAAAGGGGTGGAGCGGTCAAGGCCTTGAGCCCAAAGGCGAGGCCTTTCTGCGACCGCCAGGTTGTGCCAACAGAGGGCGGACTACGTGGTTCCCTGCTCCACGCAGTCCCAGTTCCCTGACCTGTGGTCCGCACCCCTCCGCCGCGCCCACTGGATGCCGATCCTTGGGGACCCAGGAGCGCACGCAGTGGGCGTTCCCAGCCGCCACGGCGACCCCCGAGAGGACCACGGGGAAGCCCTCCCCCAGCCCCGCCAGGAGCCGACCCCCGCCCCGCGCCGCCCCGCCCCTGCCACGCTCCCGGTGCCTTCCCAGCCGCAGTGGGGATCCCCGGAGCACAACTGGGACCGCCCCCCATCCCCGCCACGACCCGACTCCCGACCCGCGCCGCCCGGCTTCGCCCCGCCCCGGGCGCGCTCCCGGTGCGCTGCCCACCTTCACCACGGGCTCCCGGTGAGCCCCGCCCCCACGCCCGGTTCCAGGAGAGCCTCTGGGACCTCGCTCCCCGCCCGGTGAAACGGGAGGACAATCCATCCAGCCCACAGAGGCAATCCAAGCTGTCTAGAATTCAGGGATCCAACGAGGACTACGGAAAGGAAAGATGACCTGACCTAGGAGGGCCATGATATTCTATAGAACCGGACAAAGTTGGTTTCCAAGGAAACTTGATTCCTTGGAACCCGGAAAGCTGGTTCTTTTCATATGCAATTCCAAACCATGAGCTCCTTCCCAAAGCCTGCCTGGCCGCCAGCCCCACCCCCCACTCCCCAGAAAAAACGGCTCAAAGAAATCTTTTCCATCTCAGGCGGAAAACTGGAAGATGTCTTGTCTTGTCTGTCTGGATTGATGTCTGTGTCAGTGTGAGCCTTGTGATTTTTGATAATAGTGCTCAAGTTCTGAGTTCTTATTTCAATGGTCTCAAGACAAGGCAGCCCTTGCAAACCCAACTGCTTCCAATACAAGAAAACTTTGACCTCAGGGAATGTCAGAGTCCCGTGAACTGGGAACTAGTCAATATGAAATATCTAGTAGTTTTGTTTTTGCTCCTCTACTGTAGACATGTCTAAGAGTCATCAACATGAAGCACAAAATGTTCATAGTGCCTCGGTTTGTTCTAAGGTAAAAATTGCTATTGCTATATCGTTCTATCTGTCACAAGCTTGTCAACAAGAAAGTACCTCGAAAGAACAGGAACAAAACGAAAAATTAAATGTGATATGAGCTTTTAGAGAAACTATGAACACTAATTACACTCTACAATATCTGCCTATGAGAGTCTTGATTGAAGGCAGAGGAGAAGGGGACGACAGAGGCTAAGATGGTTGGATGGCATCACTGATTCGATGGACATGAGTTTGAGCAAGCCCCTGGAGTTGGTGATGGACACGGAAGCCCAGCGTCCTGCAGGCCACGGGGTCCCAAAGAGTCAGACACGACTGAGCCACTGAACTGAACTGAACATACAATCGTTTCTCCAGGTGTTTTGGTTACCCGAGTTTCTATCCTGTGCTAAACTAAGTGACGACAGTGTACTGAAGAGCTGGGTCATTTCCAAATAAATTAAAGTTCTGAAACATTCACGCCTTGAAAGGACCTCCCTTTTACACAGAAACAAAAGAGATTTTTGACTATCCAATAATAGTGTCTGGCACCATCCTGACATGTGAAACGTAAGAAAGCAATTTTTTTTGTTTTGTTTGGTTCTGATCTTGGGGTGTGTGTGTGTGTGTGTGCGCGTGCGTGCGTGCGTGCGGGGGAGGGGAGGGGCGCTACTATCACTGATAGGTATGTTCACCAATCTGTCGAATGCCAATATAAAAGTCAGTTCTTGGTTGCTGAAGGGAAATGTATGACTTGGTATTAAAAGAAGGTATGTGGCATGAAATCGCATTTTCTGAAGGAAAACGACGTCGTTCTTTCTTCCAGGTGGCAGTTTCAGGATGGGAGAAGCAAAGGAATGGGTACAGAATGGGATCAGGAGGTTGTAGGGAAAGTGGACCCCCAGAAAAGAGTGTTGTGCCTAGCACAAGGTTTCTTGAGAGGTTGAACTGCCTTTGCTAATGGATTTTAAGTTTCTTTACCTCTTCCGTGATCTCTTCTAGGTTGACCTAGAACAGAAATCTTTTGTTAGCTTTGGCTAAGTGGAGAAGTATTGCTTCACGGTGACTTGTGTGATCCTACCTGACTGTTCTAAACCCTTTTGATATCTATGCACTGCTGCTGCTGCTGCTGCTGCTGCTGCGAAGTCGTTTCAGTCGTGTCCGAGTCTGTGTGACCCCATGGACGGCAGCCCACCAGGCCCCGCAGTCCCTGGGGTTCTCCAGGCAAGAACACTGGAGTGGGTTGCCATGTCCTCCTCCAATGCATGAAAGTGAAATGTGAAAGTGAAGTCGCTCAGTCGTGCCCGACTCTGAGCGACCCCATGGACTGCAGCCTACCAGGCTCTTCCGTCCATGAGATTTTCCAGGCAAGAGTACTGGAGTGGGGTGCCATTGCCTTCTCCCATATCTATTCACAAGCCTGCCTAAATCATTGACTTCTAGCCACCTTTGGGATGCCAATGACCACCCGCCCTTACCAGGCCGCAGAGGAGAGAAAACACTTACCACAGGAGGTCCGGGTAAGGAACAAGGAACTAACAAGCTCCCACCAACCAGGATTCTGCAGAGGTCAACAAGAGGTCAGCAAGAGATGGGAGACTGCAGTCCAGAGGTCCTAGCAACTTCCAGCGAGCAGCAAAGACCCAGCATAGTCAAAACGAATTCAATGTTACCCAAAACAAATAAATCAACGGACAGAAGTTCTTGGAACACATGACTGAGGTTAGGGGTGAGGCAGTACATGTATGTGCCAGGATACTCTTAAAGTATACTCTTAACGTAGATGAGGAGAACAAGGTAGGAGGAAAACTTACTGTTTGGTTCAGGTCGCTTCTGAGCCTTTTGGGGGAACCGACCTGAAGCCAGAGTCTAGCCGAAATACACAGGCTTTGAACATCGCTGAAGACCAACATTTCCTAAGGAAAAAACGCATTGCTTAGCTCAAGGTTTGTCTGGGAAATTCCTACACATCAGGAGATGGCTCCGAGGTGGATTTCTACAAAGAACATCCATGCAAAGGACAAGCCTGCACAGCTCTGTGCACATCTGCCCCCTCCCCCCCTCACAGCCAGCAGCATTTCCAAGTGACCTCCTAAGGCCTTCGCCAAACTACAGGGGCACCTCTGGGCTTCCTGTTTCCCTCATTTTTCGGAATCTTTTCTAAAAAAAAAGAAAAACAAAAAACAAATTAAAAAAAAAAAAAAAAAAACCCGCACATTTCTTCGTACAATGCCACAGTGGAAGGAATACAGGCCTTCAATATTAAGACCTAAATTTGCAAAAAACTTGGAGCTTGGTTTTTTGTTTTGTTTTGTTTTGTTTTGTTTGAATCAAACCACCACATCATTTACAATTTTTACACGTTCTAATTATTCGGTTCCAAAACACCAAACTTGTACTGCACACGGTCCCCATGGAAAGGCCCCCTCAGCAGGACAGCCACAGATGCTGCCATGAAAGGGCAGCAGGGTGCCCTCCTCCCTTGTTTTCTGCCTGGGCGGCCACCGGGTTTTGAAACCCATGCACCCTACGAAGTTTCTAGGGTGCAATTCGTGGACCCTTCCCTTTCCCATCCCAGCAGGTGGTCAAGGGCCCGCTGGCCTCCAAAGTGCCAGAAGCAGGGCTGGGCCAGCCGGCCAGAGTTCAGGGTTCTGGCCCTTGGACTTGCAGCGGACACTAGGCTGCTTGGGAAAACCGCGCGGCTCTGACCTTTCAGCAAAGGGGTGGAGCGGTCAAGGCCTTGAGCCCAAAGGCGAGGCCTTTCTGCGACCGCCAGGTTGTGCCAACAGAGGGCGGACTACGTGGTTCCCTGCTCCACGCAGTCCCAGTTCCCTGACCTGTGGTCCGCACCCCTCCGCCGCGCCCACTGGATGCCGATCCTTGGGGACCCAGGAGCGCACGCAGTGGGCGTTCCCAGCCGCCACGGCGACCCCCGAGAGGACCACGGGGAAGCCCTCCCCCAGCCCCGCCAGGAGCCGACCCCCGCCCCGCGCCGCCCCGCCCCTGCCACGCTCCCGGTGCCTTCCCAGCCGCAGTGGGGATCCCCGGAGCACAACTGGGACCGCCCCCCATCCCCGCCACGACCCGACTCCCGACCCGCGCCGCCCGGCTTCGCCCCGCCCCGGGCGCGCTCCCGGTGCGCTGCCCACCTTCACCACGGGCTCCCGGTGAGCCCCGCCCCCACGCCCGGTTCCAGGAGAGCCTCTGGGACCTCGCTCCCCGCCCGGTGAAACGGGAGGACAATCCATCCAGCCCACAGAGGCAATCCAAGCTGTCTAGAATTCAGGGATCCAACGAGGACTACGGAAAGGAAAGATGACCTGACCTAGGAGGGCCATGATATTCTATAGAACCGGACAAAGTTGGTTTCCAAGGAAACTTGATTCCTTGGAACCCGGAAAGCTGGTTCTTTTCATATGCAATTCCAAACCATGAGCTCCTTCCCAAAGCCTGCCTGGCCGCCAGCCCCACCCCCCACTCCCCAGAAAAAACGGCTCAAAGAAATCTTTTCCATCTCAGGCGGAAAACTGGAAGATGTCTTGTCTTGTCTGTCTGGATTGATGTCTGTGTCAGTGTGAGCCTTGTGATTTTTGATAATAGTGCTCAAGTTCTGAGTTCTTATTTCAATGGTCTCAAGACAAGGCAGCCCTTGCAAACCCAACTGCTTCCAATACAAGAAAACTTTGACCTCAGGGAATGTCAGAGTCCCGTGAACTGGGAACTAGTCAATATGAAATATCTAGTAGTTTTGTTTTTGCTCCTCTACTGTAGACATGTCTAAGAGTCATCAACATGAAGCACAAAATGTTCATAGTGCCTCGGTTTGTTCTAAGGTAAAAATTGCTATTGCTATATCGTTCTATCTGTCACAAGCTTGTCAACAAGAAAGTACCTCGAAAGAACAGGAACAAAACGAAAAATTAAATGTGATATGAGCTTTTAGAGAAACTATGAACACTAATTACACTCTACAATATCTGCCTATGAGAGTCTTGATTGAAGGCAGAGGAGAAGGGGACGACAGAGGCTAAGATGGTTGGATGGCATCACTGATTCGATGGACATGAGTTTGAGCAAGCCCCTGGAGTTGGTGATGGACACGGAAGCCCAGCGTCCTGCAGGCCACGGGGTCCCAAAGAGTCAGACACGACTGAGCCACTGAACTGAACTGAACATACAATCGTTTCTCCAGGTGTTTTGGTTACCCGAGTTTCTATCCTGTGCTAAACTAAGTGACGACAGTGTACTGAAGAGCTGGGTCATTTCCAAATAAATTAAAGTTCTGAAACATTCACGCCTTGAAAGGACCTCCCTTTTACACAGAAACAAAAGAGATTTTTGACTATCCAATAATAGTGTCTGGCACCATCCTGACATGTGAAACGTAAGAAAGCAATTTTTTTTGTTTTGTTTGGTTCTGATCTTGGGTGTGTGTGTGTGTGTGTGTGCGCGTGCGTGCGTGCGTGCGGGGGAGGGGAGGGGCGCTACTATCACTGATAGGTATGTTCACCAATCTGTCGAATGCCAATATAAAAGTCAGTTCTTGGTTGCTGAAGGGAAATGTATGACTTGGTATTAAAAGAAGGTATGTGGCATGAAATCGCATTTTCTGAAGGAAAACGACGTCGTTCTTTCTTCCAGGTGGCAGTTTCAGGATGGGAGAAGCAAAGGAATGGGTACAGAATGGGATCAGGAGGTTGTAGGGAAAGTGG